>NC_134884.1:9649809-9654809 GCF_041734735.1 Babylonia areolata
TCTCTCACTCCACATTCCCATCTTTATCTGTCTGTCTGGTCTGTCTCTCTGTCTCTGTCAGTCTGAACATCTCTCTCTCTCTCCATTCCCATCTTTATCTGTCTCTCTGTCAGTCTGTACATCTCTCTCTCTCTCTCTCTCTCTCTCTCTCTCTATATATATATATATATATATATATATATATATATATATATATATATATATATATACACACCATCCCCTCGCCGTCTCTGTTTACACGTAAATCTGTCCGTCTGACTTTGTAGCTGTATCTGTCTCTGTCTCTGACTCTGTCTCTCTCTCTGTCTGTCTCTTTCTCCTTCACTCCCTCCTAACATAATCCTTTTACCCCACCCACCCACCCCACCCCCCCAATTCCCACCCCCCCGCCCCCACCTCCCCCCCTTCCTTTTCTCTCTGTGTTGCCATGTTCAACTTTGAAAAGCAGTATCATGATTATCGTTGAGCGTTCAGACGAAAAGAGCATCCCAGGATTCTGCTTTGAACTCATACCAGCGGAAGACGACTGGCTGATGAATAGCATAAAGCATTATTAATACATGGAATTTGAATCTCCTGCAGTCTGTAAGAGCTTCTGGCAGATTAAACTGCGATGAACTCGTGTGTGTACACGCTTGAACGGAGAGAAATGCGCTAATGTTTCGATATGTGTGCATACATGCGTGTGTGTTTACATGGGATGTGTGTGTGTGTGTGTGTGTGTGTGTGTGTGTGTGTGTGTGTGTGTGTGTGTGTGTGTCTGTGCGTGAATGTGTCTTTTTTTTCTCTATGTACGCGTGTTTGTGTGTGCGTGCGATTGTGTGTGTGTGTGTGTGTCTGTGTCTGTGTGCCTCTGTGTGTGTGAATGTATGTGCGCGAGTGTGTGTTCGTGTGTGCCTATGCGTTTGTGTGTGTGGTGTGTGTGTGTGTGGGGGGGGGTCGGAATTGAGTAGGTTCCCTATGTGTGCGCAAGTGCGTTTGCGAGGTCTGTGTGTATGTATGTGTGTGTGCCTGCGTGTGCGTGTGTGTGTGTATGTCCACATTGAGTTTTGCGTGTATTCACGCGCTCGTTGACAGACTAACAGAGACAGACAGCCAGACAGACAGATAGAAAGAGACAGACAGACAGAAACAAATGCAGCAAGAGCGGGGAAGAAAAGAGAGTCTAAATGACAGCTGTTGAAGACACAATGCTGTGCCACACGGCGTAACGCCAAGGGAGGAATGTCGTGGATCATGCAAATGTTGACGGGCGCAAGAGCCGAATGGTTAGAGCGTTGTGCTTTCAATCCCAGGATCTTGGGTCCGGGGTTTAGATCCCGGTATCGGCGCCAGCTGGATTAAGGGAGGAAGTTGATGTATCCGAATCCCCGGGTCAGCAAAATGTGCACAGCTGCTGTTGCCTTGATGTGTTTGCCATGAATACACATGCACGGATCAAATACGCAAGCTTATATACACACACGCGCGCGAGCACACACACACACACACACACACACACACACACACACACACACACACACACACATACACACACACACATACACGCACACACACACACGCACACACACACACACACACACACACACACACACACACACACAAACATATATACATACACACACGCACGCAAGCTTAAGATTCTTCAGTTCATGTCAGCGTTCGGTGGATTATGGAAACACAGAAATACCCAGCATGCACGCCCCTGATGACGGAGTATGGCTGCCTTAACGGCGGGGTAAAAACTGTCATACACGTAAAAGCCCACCCCTACATGGGAGTTGCAGCACACGAACGCAGAAATAAAAACCCAAATGCGACTGGCAACAAACCAGTAAGGTGATGATTATACGTTGTCTGGGCGAGATCTAAAATTTGATGTCTTGCCAAGACAGCATAATATCAAAATGGCATGTTCGACAGATATTTCGCAACATTCAGATCGACTTCGCATTGCCTTTAACGTCTTCTGGCAGCTCGTTTTAAACTGACTTTTTTTTCGGTTTGTTTGTTCGTTTTTCGTGTACTGTTCTTCCTGTAATCAGCTGTGTGAAAAGTCGTTTGGGTGCATCAAAGAAGATCTGTTCACCAGATTCGAATGTTTTTAATTTGATTTCTTTTTATCACAACAGATTTCTCTGTGTGAAATTCGAGCTGCTCTCCCCAGGGAGAGCGCGTCGCTACACTACAGCGACACCCTTTTTTGTATTTTTTCCTGCATGCAGTTTTATTTGTTTTTCCTTTGGATTTTTCTACAGAATTTTGCCAGGAACAACACTTTTGTTGCCGCGGGTTCTTTTACATGCGCTAAGTGCATGCTGCACACGGGTCCTCAGTTTATCGTCTCATCCGAACGACTAGCGTCCAGACCACCACTATCGGTGGCTGAACCGTGATTCGAACCAGCGCGCTCAGATTCTCTTGCTTCCTAAGCGGACGTGTTACCTCTAGGTCATCACTCCACCTACATGTGTGTCTGTTGTGTGTCAAAGCCTGGGTCTGTAACCAATGGTTTTCCTGTCCAGTCTGCATCTTTGTCAGGCCATCAAAACAGCGGGGGTTATCGGAAATCCATGGGGGGGAAAAGAAAACACAGTTCTGTTTCTTCTAGACCTTGTATCGGGAAGAAATATATACTTACATATGTCCGGAAATAGCTGTCCACTGACGCAACATCTAGACTTGTCGTTTCTCTCATTCTCTCTCGCCTTAACTACTGTAACTCTATTGTCTGGTTTCTCTGTTTCATCCGTTCAGTCCTTTTAGCGCATACAAAACTCTGTTGCCCGACTCGTTCTCAGAAAGAAATGATCTGAGCACATCACTCCTCTTTTGCAACATCTCCACTGGCTCCCTGTCTCACACAAAATAAAGTACAAGATCATCACTCTATGTTATATGTGTATTCACAAATCTGCCCCTTCCTATCTCTGTGGCTGCCTTCACCTCTACACTCCATCTCGATCTCTACGATCGGCTTCGAATCCACTCTACCTAGATTCAAACACTCGACTGTCGGCCGCCGTTCTTTCTCTGTCACGTCTGGTCTTAAAACCCACCTCTTCCCAAAATAGCTTCCCTTCTCTGCCTCTTCCTTGTCTTCAGTTGTTGGGGTGGGTTTTTTTCGTTTTTTTGTTTTGTTTGTTTTTTAGTTTTAGAGTTATGCATGCGTGTGAATGACTGGTGCGAAAGCGCTCTGATTTGTCTCTGCACAAGATTCAGCGCTATATAAATATAAATATTATTATTGGATAAAAAAATAAAATAAAATAAAAGAGAAAAAAAAACTATGAACCCACTTGGGAGAGGAATCGTTGTGTACTTCGACTCGTAAAGTCTTCAAAGCAACTGAAGATAGCAGCAGTCACAAGTGCAGTTTTCTGTCAAACAGCCAGTTTTCTGTCTTATCAGCGCGTTGGTTTTATGCGAAGATCAGGCATCTGTTGCTACTGCCTTGATTTTGTACAGCAAATATGGTGTAGCGAACATGAATCAGACCGCACACTGACGCCTCTTTGAAACTTTGACTTCGATAGGCGGGCACATGATATGAGCTGCGAAAGAGATGCTTTGGAACATCTTGTATTTTCCTCCCTTTCTTTTTCTTTTAGTCTTTTCTTTTTTTAAAAATTTTTTCTAAGGTCTTTCTCGATGTTTTGTTTCAGTTCTCTGGTGATAACACTAAAAGGGATACTCTGGGTTTATTTTTATCTTGTATGCACGAAGAGAGTTGTAATCGTTTCTTACATTTCTTTCCATAGTCCTGTTTTTGTCATGGGGGTCGTAAATTACAGGAGTTTTGTTTTTCCTTGGCGTTTTTGACCTGACTGTACTCAGTCCCGATAGGCGATAGTACTGTATGTGGGGGTGAAAGCAGCAAAAACAGTTAACAGAGAATCAAGTGCCTGTCTTGATTTCATTGACAGGACTTCTTGTTTTCTGGACAATTGATTCTTTGTCGTAGGGAGTTGTTTTGTTTTGTTTTTCTTTTGTTGTTGTTCTTGTTTTTTGTTTGTTTCTTTCCTTTTTCTTTCTGTCTTCTGTTGTTTTGTTTTTGAAATACACACAACAACAACAAGAATTGTTTTCTCCCGCTTGGCGGAAACTGGTTCGAATTTCTTTTCTCTTGACGTGGCCAGTGGCTCTTGGACAGGATGTTGTTGTATTGTCCTGTTCTGTCCTGGACTGACCACTGGCCCCGTGTCCCTGTGTCACGTGTGTAGAGGAGTGGTATGGGGGTGGTGGCGGAGGACCGGATACTGCCCCCCACCCCACCCCACCCCCCCACACACCTCCCCCCGGCCCCCGGGCCCCGTACCGTGGTCATTCTACACGTGTCCGCTTGTCTTGTCCTCCTGTCCGTGTGGTCAGTCGCCGTTACTTTTGTTGTTCTGTTCAGCAAGTGGTCAGTGACATGGTATTGTGTTGTCTTTGTATTGAATTACTTTTTTTCATTTCTTCCCCAGCGATAGCGCTTTGTCCTGGTGCAGAGCCATCCGTATTTCCTTTGTTTGTTTTTTGCCTGTAACTGTATTCCTGTTACTAAGAATATTCCCCCTTTGTCCTTTTGTTGCTGTGTGTGTGTGTTTTGCTGTTGTTGTTGTTTTTTTTGTTTGTTTTTTGGGGGGGGGGTTGTTTTTGTTTTTGTTTGTTTTTTACGTACGCCCAGTGCAATCTGCCCACAGTATCAGTATCAGTCAAATCCATATACGCTACACCACATCTGCCAAGCAGATGCCTGACCAGCAGCGCAACCCAACGCGCTTAGTCAGGCCTTGAGAAAAAAATAGATAAGTAAATAATTTTTTTTAAATATTTTAAAAAATAAAATAATAATAATAAATTAATTACTCAAAAAATAATAAATGAAAATAAAATAAATAAATAATAAACAAATATATTTTTTTTAAACTTTAAAGAATAATAATAAATATTTTTTAAATTAAAAAAAACAACCCCCCCCCCCCCCCCACACACACACACTCAAAAATAAATAAATA
>NC_134884.1:9662309-9667309 GCF_041734735.1 Babylonia areolata
TGAACACCCCCCCTGTCCTACTCTGTTACCACCCCAGTGAACACCCCCCTGTCCTACTATGTTACCACCGCTGTGGACACTCCCCCTGTCCTACTCTGTTACCACCCCTGTGAACACCCCCCCCCTGTCCTACTGTGTTACCACCCCTGTGGACACCCCCCTGTCCTACTGTGTTACCACCCCAGTGAACACCCCCCCTGTCCTACTCTGTTACCACCCCTGTGAACACCCCCCCTGTCCTACTCTGTTACCACCCCTGTGGACACCCCCCCTGTCCTACTGTGTTACCACCCCTGTGAACACCCCCCCTGTCCTACTCTGTTACCACCCCTGTGGACACCCCCCCTGTCCTACTCTGTTACCGCCCAGTGAACACTCCCCCTGTCCTACTCAGTTACCACCCCTGTGAACACTCCCCCTGTCCTACTATGTTACCACCCCTGTGGAAACTCCCCCTGTCCTACTCTGTTACCGCCCAGTGAACACTCCCCCTGTCCTACTCTGTTACCACCCCTGTGGACACCCCCCCTGTCCTACTCTGTTACCGCCCAGTGAACACTCCCCCTATCCTACTCAGTTACCACCCCTGTGAACACTCCCCCTGTCCTACTATGTTACCACCCCTGTGGAAACTCCCCCTGTCCTACTCTGTTACTGCCCAGTGAACACTCCCCCTGTCCTACTCAGTTACCACCCCTGTGAACACTCCCCCTGTCCTACTATGTTACCACCCCTGTGGAAACTCCCCCTGTCCTACTCTGTTACCGCCCAGTGAACACTCCCCCTGTCCTACTCTGTTACCACCCCTGTGGACACTCCCCCTGTCCTACTGTGTTACCACCCCTGTGGAAACTCCCCCTGTCCTACTCTGTTACCGCCCAGTGAACACTCCCCCTGTCCTACTCTGTTACCACCCCTGTGGACACCCCCCCCCCCCTGTCCTACTCTGTTACCACCCCTGTGGACACCCCCCCCCCCTGTCCTACTCTGTTACCACCCCTGTGGAAACTCCCCCTGTCCTACTCTGTTACCACCCCTGTGGAAACTCCCCCTGTCCTACTCTGTTACCACCCCTGTGGACACCCCCCTGTCCTACTCTGTTACCACCCCTGTGGACACCCCCCCCTGTCCTACTCTGTTACCACCCCAGTGGACACTCCCCCTGTCCTACGTAACTCCCATCCAAATAATTCCCCCCCCCTTTCCCACTCAGCTCCTATCCGCTGCCACCCCAATAACCCCTCCTCCTGTACTACTCAACTCCACCCTAATAACCCCTCCTCCTGTACTACTCAACTCCATCCCAATAACCCCTCCTCCTGTACTACTCAACTCCATCCCAATAACCCCTCCTCCTGTGCTACTCAACTCCACCCCAATAACCCCACCTCCTGTACTACTCAACTCCACCCCAGTAAGCCCCCCTCCCCCCCTCTTCCCCTCCCCCCCACGATCCCCCTTGAGTTAACCTCTTCCTCCAGTAACGCTCTGATACTCTGATGCCCCCTTCTGGCACATACCTCCTTTTCATCAGCAAACGACTCAACAGCTTCTCCTCTACATATAATAAAGTATATGTGTATCTTGTATCTGGCATGCTGAAGCATCGAAAGGTTATACAGCGAAAACGTATTAATTTGTATTCAGAAAGATATGACATATGTATAGGCATGAGAATGGCAGACATCTCATAACAACATTTTGTTAAATCCTAGTAAATGCCGTATCTACTCCTCTCTTCACACACGGAGTCTCCCGTCGGGCCGACGAATGAGTAGGCAGGCAGGCTTATCTGTCGGTGTGTGTCCTCGTTCCGTCATTAGCCTGGTTGCCTGACCAGCACAGGTGACTGTTTTGTAGTGAAGAGGAGTTGTGCAGCCCCTTCCCCACTCTCTCACCTACCGACGCCGAGTCCCACAGGTGTAGATACTGCCACGTGTAGGACGGCCTCGGCAGGTGTAGGTTTTTCTTCGGAGTTCCGTCTCCTAGGAGGACTTCCAGCCATGGACAAGAGCTCCCCCTGCCCTTTGATCATCCTTTTCCGCCTTCACAGCCGTTGGGAAAGGTTTCCTCCTCCGCCTGGTCCGTCGTTGGGAGACTTCACATGCGGCAGGTAGTACTGGGTTACATGGTACCAGTAGCGAGGGCTATGCCCCTGACCTGACACAGCTTCACATATATATAGAGAGAGATAACACAAGATAAATCCTGGAGCTGCTGGCACCACTCCATAAAAATTATTCCCACAAGGACAGACTCTCAAAAGAAAACAACAAATAATGGTGGGGGGAAAACCCACACGAACAGAATTGCCCTTGTATATTCATTCATTTATTTCCAAGCCACTGGTTATTAGATACAAAAACTAAACACTCAAAAGACTACATTCTGAATCTGATGTCTTCTGTGAGACAGAAACAGGAGGGTGGAAGATGGAGATGAGGCAGATGTGAGTCAGTTGAATGGCGTCCGTTAAGGGGAGTGAAGCTGATTCTTGCTTCTGATAATAGAAGGCCGGTAATTTCCAAAGAAACCAACTGATTTGTGACCCTTATTGTTGCTGTTGTTGTTGTTAGTTATTAGTAATTAATTATTATTAGTTTCATCTTTATTTGATTGGTTCACATACAGACTGAAACGATGCTAACGCACTGTTTGTTTTTCAGTATACACGCTGCCAGCAGTTGAGTAACTACAGTGTTATATTTCACATCGTCATGTAACGTTTGTAGAAAGTAGTTATGTTTGTTTTGTTCTTTCGAAATAGTGAAAACTTTATTATTTTTTATGTGGTGATTTGATTTATGTTTACAAAGTATACATACATATTTCTGGTTATGGCTTGTGAGCATTCTAGTTTTTACAAGTGTTGCACACTGCTTACTTTTGATGTCTTTATCAACTTTATTTATTTTACATTTCACTTTATATATATATTTTTTTTAATTTCATTATTCAAGATATGGCAGGAATTGTTTGGTAAAAGACCTATACATATGCTCGGACTCTATAACGTCGGACCAATGCCACGTCGGACAAAAAAGGGGGGAAAAAGTGTCGGACAGATGACACGTCGGTCTATTGCTCTGTCGGATCATTGCTACGTCGGATCATCGCTACGTCGGATCATCGCTACGTCGGATCATCGCTACGTCGGACCATCGCTACGTCGGACCATCCCTACGTCGGATCATCGCTACGTCGGATCATCGCTACGTCGGACCATCGCTACGTCGGATCATCGCTACGTCGGATCATCGCTACGTCGGACCATCCCTACGTCGGATCATCGCTACGTCGGACCATCGCTACGTCGGATCATTGCTACGTCGGACCATCGCTACGTCGGATCATCGCTACGTCGGACCATCGCTACGTCGGATCATCGCTACGTCGGACCATCGCTACGTCGGATCATCGCTACGTCGGACCATCGCCATGTCGGACTTTTAAACGGGGGACTAATGATCGTCGGACTGATGACACGTCAGACAAAAATTTATTTAAAAAATAAATAAATGAATAAAGTGTCGGACTGATGACACGTCGGTCTATTGCCTTGTCGGATCATTGCTACGTCGGACTTTTAAACGTGGGACTGAGGATCGTCGGACTGACACGTGTGTCTGTCTGTCTAGATGGGTGCCAGTCGTCTAAAAGAGAGACTGCGTATGAAATGAGATCCAAGAATGGGGAAAAGAGGAGGCAGTATAGGTAGGGGTGCGGGCGTAGGGAAAGTTTAGAAAGATTTGTATTTGTATTTGTATTTCTTTTTATCACAACATATTTCTCAGTGTGAAATTCGGGCTGCCCCCCGCAGGGAGAGCGCGTCGTTACACTACAGCGCCACCTTTCTTTCTTTTTTTTTCTTTTTTTTTTCCTACATGCAGTTTTATTTGCTTTTCCTATCGAAGTGGATTTTTCTACAGAATTTTGCCAGGAACACATCGGTTTATCGTCTCATCCGAATGACTAGCGTCCAGACCAACACTCAAGGTCTAGTGGAGGGGGAGAAAATATCGGCGGCTAAGCCGTGATTCGAACCAGCGCGCTCAGATTCTCTCGCTTCCTAGGCGGACGCGTTACCTCTAGGCCATCACTCCACATCGTAGGAATTTACTTCAGGTGTCTGTTTTATAAAAACAAGTGTTGTTCATGCTGTTCTTTCCCGTTTGATTTTTTTTCTTTTTTTTTACAGCTTGCGTGTTCTTGTGATTGGGTTCGATGAATGCGTGTTTGGTCAAACGAAAATTCCCCTGTGAGTGATTAAAAGAGTGTGATATTGTTTTGTACTGTCTGCTGTATTGAATTGTGCTATAGTGTATTGCATTGTAGTGTGGTGTGGTGTTGTGCTGTGTTGTGTCGTCCTGTGTTGTAGTGTATAAAGAGATCACGAAATGATATATACATAAAACCTTGTTTGAAATAAGATTTTTTTTAATTGAAAAAATCAATAATATTCCACTTTAATTAATTAATTAATTTTATGAATTAGTTATTGTTTCGGCCTATTGATTTATTTCTATTTCGTTATTTGGTTTTGCTTTTTTCCTCTAGATTATTTCGCTGCTAAGAATAGAAAAAATGCTAATAAGACAATTTGAAAGTGACATTTGATAACGCACAAAACATCCAGAAAATGAAAGAATAGAAGATCTCATCATTCAGTCTTTCAAGGTTGTTTCAAAGCTTCTTAAGTTACCTAGCCCGGAAATTTGAAACCGTACAGCACGTGCGAGTTCTTTATTGTTCTTTTCTTTTGTTGTTGTTGTTGTTATTATTATTATTATTATTATTATTATTATTATTATTATTATTCATGCAGGAAATGAAAATAACATGGTTCTGGTGATATATCCTTTCAAAGCAATGTCTTTCTCTAATTTCCAAAACTCGAAACTGGCAGATGTGTGGAGAGCTGACAGAAATTATATCATAAAAAGAAAATAATATTTTAATCCATCCTTGGCCAAGGACAGGGGGTCCACAAATGATCTTAG
>NC_134884.1:9672309-9687309 GCF_041734735.1 Babylonia areolata
ACAAGGCAGTAAACCAATTTCTATCTTCTTTTTTTTATCATAAATAACCAGTCGTTTCTGCACAACGCTGATCAGTTGTTTTTTCTTGCAGGGATAAAAAGGAAGAGCTACATTTGGATGGTCAATCTCGACATTGCAATTATTTTGATGTTCAGGCATGAATTATTATTTCAGGATTTATATGTACTTTAGTATGTGCTTTGATATGATGTGTATCGATGTTACATGCGTGAATATTTATCATATGATTTATCTGTACTTTGTTGTCTGTGTACTGTTCAAACCTTGGAGACGAATGACAAAAAAGGCACATTACCCCCCTGTCACGTGTACTTTAAGCAAATGGCAAAGTGTCAAAGTGTCGCTAATCTCTTATTAGTTTATGTTGTTTCAATTTTGTTTTTGTTTTCTTGTTTGTTTGTTTTTCTTTCTTTTTTTCTTCTTCTTTCCTTCTGTTCAATTTTAATCTATTTTGCACCATTTTGTTCTGATTGGTACCTACTATGTCACCAGAGCTTTTCAGGTGATGACATTAAACATTTCAGTGTTCAGTGTTCACCATTCTCTCTCTCTCTCTTTCTCTCTCTCTCTCTGTGTGTGTGTGTGTGTGTGTGTGTGTGTGTGTGTGTGTGTGTGTGTGTGTGTGTGTGTGTCTGTCTCCTCCCTCTCTAGTTCCACCCCCCTCTCTCCGAGCTGTCTCTTCCTCCCTCTTTTCTCCCTCCCCCCCCCTCTGTGTGTGTGTGTGTGTGTGTGTGTGTGTGTGTGTGTGTGTGTGTGTCCTCCCTCTCTAGTTCCACCCCCCTCTCTCCGAGCTGTCTCTTCCTCCCTTCCTCACTCTCTCTCCTTCTCTCTCTCCCTTTTTTTCTCTCTCCCCTCCCTCCCCCCCTCTCTCTCCCTCCCTCTCTCTATCTCTCTCTCTCTCTCTCTCTGTCTGTGCCTAATCGATTTTTGTTTTCAAGCAAGCTCCAAACATCTTTCGCTTGGATTACTTTGTTCGCTAGGATGCTTTTATGGTTCGGGAACAAAAGAGTAAAATATTTCTGTCGTTGGCTCGTGTTTGATTGTTTGTTTATTTTTGTTACCTTCTTTTTGGTTGTTGTTTTTAAACAACAAAGTGAATGTGTTTGTTTGCTTGTTTGTCTGTTTGTTTCTTTATTTGTTTTTGCTACCTTTTTGTTTTTGTTTTTCAGACTACAAAGTGGATGCTCTCTCTCTCTCTCTCCCTCTCCCTCTCTCTCTCTCTTTATTCTTCTTTCTCCAACATATGAATGTGCGTTATTTGTAAATGGATGTAGATTAACAAGGACATGTTGAAAGAATAGGCAATGCCTAAAACCTAAATCCTTCTGAGTTCTAAATTCTGAATTCTGCGTTCTCTCTCTCTCTCTCTCTCTCTCTCTCTCTCTCTCTCATTCTATCCATCTCTAGACAAGGAGAGATGTAAAAACTGATTTACTAAGTTTATACTGCTTCCACCGTTCGACATTATTCAATAATTGCAAAAATGTGTTTTCATTTTGTGTTGAATAAAAAAGAGACAAAATTAAAATATCAGTTGTAGTGCACAGTGTACAAAACGGGGCTGTAAACATTCTGCATATTCTATCACTCATAATTGTTCAAAACTCATATCGTTCATAAAATGCATCTCCTTTTGGAAAGATGCATTTCATAGTTATTCAGAATTTATGACAAAAATTCATGTACATGACGAGCATGATATTTTGATTGAACTTTCAGTTTTCTGACAGAAAAGTCAAGATAGATGGCAAAGTCTTGTATTTTGAAGACTGGGCAAGAAAGCAAATTGTGAAAGGGAATGGACGATTGTAGAATATTTATGAACTCCAAGATAAAATTGATACTCGAATCCCAGTGCTGGAATACGTTGGTTGTGTTAGATTGATGAGAATTTGTTTTAAGAGAAAATACTATAGAATTAGAAAACAACGATCACAATGGGATAAAGTATATCCTGTAATGATAAAATCTTCAAGAGGAACGAAATATTTCTACAAAGCACTGGTGGGAAAATCAGAACAAACAAAATGCCTGTACAAATTGGGACTTGACTTTTTTGAAAACAAGCTTTAATTGGAAAATATGTTGGATACATGAAAAACCCAAGAGATAAGATCGAAGTGTTTCCAGATGAAAATAATCATTATATTATTGTGGCAAAATCCTATTTTGATGAACATGGCAGTTTTTCCCAGATATCAAGAGTACTTGTTGCAAGGGTAACAAAGACACAATCCTACGTTATGTATTGGAGTATAATCATGTACTTATTGGACAGAATTTGCTAGACATTTAAAAGAAAAGTGCTTACATTGTGAAAGACATACTATTGTGAAAGACATTCTATTACATTAAAGAACGTGTACTTTTTTAACTGAAAATGGATACATGTGTCACATATTGTATTTACAGCTAAATTATATGTGTATATATATATACATGTGTGTGCGTGCGTACGTGCGTGTGTGTGTGTATGTGTGTGTGTGTGTGTGTGTGCGTGTGTGTGTGCGTGTGTGTGTGTGTGCGTGTGTGTGTGTGTGTGTGTGTGTGTGTGTGTGTGTGTGTGTGTGTGTGTGTGCAAACACACACAAACATACGAACAAAGTTCCATCAATACTGCTTTTCCCCGTCCAAATCACACACACACACTACACACACAAACACACACACACACACACACACAAACAACACACAACACACAAACATACACACAAACACACACACACACACACAAACACACACACACACACACAACACACACACACACACACACACACACACACACACACACACACACACACACACACACACACACACACACTGGTAGACTCTCCATTGGCTTCCTTGTCTGTCTGTCTGTCAAGCCCAAACACACACTTCGTCCTGTCTGAAACATCATCAAGTTATTGGATTTTGGTCACGTGTCACAGACATTGTGCGTAACCACCGCACTCGCCTCTCCTCCTCCCTTCTCTCTCTCTCTCTCTCTCTCTCTCTCTCCCCATCTCTTTATATTTCTCTCCTTCCCTCCCTCTCTCTCACCCGCCTCTCTCTCCCCTCTCTCTCTCTGTGCGCGCGCGCGCGCATGTGTGTGTGTGTGTACTTGTTTTCTGTTAATTTGTGTGCGTGTGTGTTTCAGTGTGTGCGTTACACTCAAGCAAGCAACAAAAATGAAAATTCTCTCTCTCTCTCTCTCTCTCTCTCTCTCTCTCTCTCTCTCTCTCTCTCTCTGTGTGTGTGTGTGTGTGTGTGTGTGTGTGTGTGTGTGTGTGTGCTGTTCTTGTTGTTCTTGTAGTACTTCTTCTTCTTATTCTATTTGTTTTTGTTATTACTATTGTTATTATCATTATTATTACCAATAGTAGCAGAATTAGTAGTGGTTGCATCAGTAGCAATAGTCTGTTGAGAGTTAGTTATTATTACCAGTAGTAGTAGTAGCAGTAGTAGCCTGTTTTAAGTGTTGTTGTAGCAGTTCTTCTTCTTCTTCTTCTTCTTCTTCTCTTCCTCCTCCTCCTCCTCCACCTCCTTCTCCACGTATTCTTCTTCTTCTTCTTCACTTCCTCCTCCTCCTCCTCCACCTCCTTCTCCACGTATTCTTCTTCATCTTCTTCTACTTCTTCTTCTTCTCCTCCTCCTTCTCCACGTCTTCTTCTTCTTCTTCCTCTTCCTCCTCCTCCTCTTCTTCTCCACGTCTTCTTCTTCTTCTACGTCTTCTTCTTCTCCTCTTCCTCCTCCTCCTTCTCCACGTCTTCTTCTTCTTCTGTTTATTCCTTTGTTAATTTGATTACAGTAAGTGAATGTGGTACGTATACCCTTGCATGGAACACTTGAGCTCCTTCCGGTCTGAGTAAAGGTCCGATGTGTTGAGGCTGAGACTCCAAGCTGACGAGAGAGGAGCTGAGGAGGAGAACGGATCTATTTGCGATTGTGGTCTGATGACAAGACATGTCCACAAAAACAAAAACAAAACAAAACAAAAAAATAAAATAAAATAAAAAGAGAGAAAAGAGAGAATAGAATATGTCTTTATTACTAAGTGTACCGGGGTCACAAAGAATATTGGGCGGGGCGGGGGGGGGGGGGGAATAGTACATGCAAAGGTACAAACATCAATCGTGTGTGTGTGTGTGTGTGTGTGTGTGTGTGTGTGTGTGTGTGTGTGTGTCGCAGATAGACCCTAGCTGGTCAGTAACAATGGATTTCTTCTCTTCGCTATCAGGCAAGTATTACTGTCCGTTTCTTACTTGGCGTGCCGTCTGAAGTGTGTTTCACACTGAACGCAGCGTTTTCCACCCCTTGATCCACGCCTGTGGAATTCGGGGCCTGCAGCGCAGACCTTGTGAAATTGAGTGCGACACCGCCACCGTCTGCTTCCCGACACTCGCTGCTGGAGTTCCAGACAGGGGAGGGGCCCGCGGGGAAATGCAGTCTGCCCGGGACAAACTAATCAAGGGACGCATTAATCAGCAGAGGCCTGAGGAGGAGGTGAGGGGTTGGGGGGCAGGGGGGGGGGGGCGCTCAGCAGCAGACAGAAGATCCCTGGGATGAAGAAGAAAGCTTGTCAGCCTGTACTGAGGCATTCTGCAACGCTGAGCTCACTAAACCCTTACTGAACTCCCGCCGTATAGTAGTACAAAGACAGGAGTTAGGTTCCAGCCAGTTTTTTTAGGTTATTAAGCTTCTTTAAAGATACCCTTCCAGGCAGAGGAGAAGGAATTATTGCAGCACAGTCTCAGAGTAGCGGGTTTTTTTTTCTAATTTCTGCTGACCGCTCATATTCGCTTGTTCATAGTTTTGCGGGTCGTCTTTGGGTAACGATACTTCATTGATATTAGTGAACCACATGCCGCTTTATTATTCAGTTTATCTGTATTATATATTCATACACCACATGTGAGCTTACCTGCACAATTTTTTTGTTATTTCATCGTCTCTCATCCATCCATTCCATGATCTTTCATTCATCCATAAACATTTCTTTCTTTTGTGATCATTATGCATGGTTACATGTTACCAGCAAATGGGCATGGAACAAAAGAAGTGATGTTATGAAACGTCACGAAATAACAGCGTGATCAATGACAATTTTCCTACAACTTAACAAGAAATCCCTGTCATGTCTTAATAAGGAAAATGTGAACTAACAGTCAAATAACAACAGCGTTGTTCGATCATCTACACACATGGACATAATTGGCAGGCTCGTGCTTTCAAGTACAAGTTTGAAACCTGTTGGAGCACTTGTGGTTTCAACATCATTAACTTTTTAAAAGAATATGCGAAAGATGTGTTCACAAGTTCGTAAAGTTCAAAACAATTCTTCAAACTTCCAAACTCGCTTAGCCTCTTCAAAGAATGCTTTAAATTTCCAGACTCGCTTAGCCCCTTCAAAGAATGATTTAAACTTCCAAACTCGCTTAGCCCCTTCAAAGAATGCTTTACATTTCCAAACTCGCCTCGCCCCTTCAAAGAATGATTTAAGCTTCCAAACTCGCTTAGCCCGTTCAAAGAATGCTTTACATTTCCAAACTCGCTCTCGTGCTCAAAGAGCAATATCAGTCATGATGGAAACAGGCAAGTGCCTCCCCGACACAGTCCTCTGTCGTGAATGACATGTTCCATCTTTCACCCCCAACGTGCCCGGTACAGCAGTGAGGGGAACAGTCACACACAGCACAGAGAAGGGTTGTGGCGTCGGATTGTTCACCTGATTGTGGTGTTTGATAGTCAGTCGTGTCAGACTGTGACCATCAGAACAGAAGAGGAAGCAACTGCTGTCCCCGACTATCTGGGCTAGGATTTGATTACTGTGGGGAGTGTCTTGCCCAAGTTGCATCCCCAGTCTCCCGGCCAACAGGGCTTTAGGACAGTCGGCGTTGGGATGGTCCCCAGAGGCCAACTATTCCCCAAACGTGCAGTGATAAGAGCCAGTGCAGTCTTGCCTCCTGGTTTGACAGTCTTGGTTTCTCACTAAATAATAATAATAATGATATTTATATAGCGCTGAATCTTGTGCAGAGGCAAATCGAAGCGCTTTCGCACCAGTCATTCACACGCATGCATAACTCTAAAACTGGAGAAACTGAATACAAGGAAGAGGCAGGGAAGGGAGGGTATTTTGGGAAGAGGTGGGTTTTAAGACCAGACTTGAAAGAGCTGAGTGCGGAGACTTGACGAAGCGAAAGAGGAAGTTCATTCCAACTGCAAGGTCCAGAGACAGAGAAAGAATAAAGACTGAGCTGTAAATGAATCTCATTGCAGTGGAGAAACTCAGCTAATATAACTGTTCAGGTGATTCGTTTTTGCGATGCTTCCTTGCACACACAACACTGGAGAAAGGGAAGGATAAACAGAGAGACGGGTAAACAGGTGGAAAGAAAGAAAGAAAGACGTTGACAGAGAAAGTCAGAGATGGACAGACACACAGACAGACGGGTAGGCAGGCAGGCAGTCAGATATCGAAAAGCTACCACACAAAGTGTATATACTGTTACTTGAATAAACACAAGTCTGGTAAAACTGTTGGGTTGCAAAATCACGAATAATTCTGTGCCATGTTGAGTTTCAATTATTTTTGTTGATTAGCCTTCAAAATGGAGTTGCACACATTAAGGTGCTTTTAAGGCGCTTTTTAGTGTTATAAAAAAAGAAATTTGTTGGCATTTTTTCATGAATGGGACGGAACCATTAGCGAAAGGTGTAGGTATGAAATAGCGAACATCTACGATTGCCTTTTGAAAAAGATAGGAATGGGTAATCATCCGGTTTAGTACTTCTTTTTTTTTTTCAAGCGGGCGTCAATGCATGAGAATTTGTCCGAAAACGATACACTACATCTGCTTCAAGAAAAACAAAATATTGGGTAGGTAGATATCTATGCATACATGTAACCAACCCACTGTAGAGGCCATAACTCATTCCGTTTACTCCGCCTTAATAGCAATACACATTAATGTGTGGAATCTCTCTTTTTTATTGTGTGTGGGTTTTTTGTTTGTTTTTGTTGTTGTTGTTGTTGTTGTTGTTGTTTTGGGTTTTTTTCTCAAGGCCTGACTAAGCGCGTTGGGTTACGCTGCTGGTCAGGCAATTGCTTGGCAGATGTGGTGTAGCGTATATGGATTTGACCGAACGCAGTGACGCCTCCAAGAGCTACTGATACTGATACTGACAGGATGCATTGTCCTTTCTGTCATGATGAGGCTGGATAAGAACTTCACTTTTTGTTTGTTGGGTCATATTACTCCAAATAAAACCAGCAATATTGCCCTTTCATATTGTGTTCAAAACATGATGTATTACAAACACAACGTATTCATGCACGTGTTTCTCGTACAGTAAACAAAAGGGATGAAATCATATTTTTAGGTGTTTTCTTCTACATGATCACTGAAATAAAACATTAATGATTGTACTTTGGTTGGTTTTTGACTCACTTGTGTAAACAAAGTGAGTCTGTTTTAACCCGGTGTTCGGTTGTCTGTGTGTGTGTGTGTGTGTGTGTATGTGTGTGTGTGTGTGTGTGTGTGTGTGTGTGTCTGTGTGTCTGTGTGTCCGTGGTAGACTTTAACATTGACATTTTCTCTGCAAATACTTTGTCAGTTGACACCAAATTAGGCATAAAAATAGGAAAAAATTCAGTTCTTTCCAGTCATCTTATTTAAAACAATAATGCACTTCTGGGATGGGCACAAAAAAATTTTAAAATGAAGCCTAATTATATGCAAACTGCATTTACTGTTATATTTATATTTTTTGTATTCTCTCTAAACTTGGCACTTTGATCTGATATTCTGACCCAACAACAAGAGCAGTCATTATTATCATTTTTTGTTCAAACAGGAACTTCTTTTGCTAAGCATGGAAGTTTTATTTATTTTGCAAACGTTTTGGTGCAGATAGTAAAAAATGGAAATTACTCTGTAATTAATGCTAGGGGACTTAATTTGCTTTAAACTGATCTTTCTCATCTTAAACATTACATTTTGAAATTATATTCAATACATAAAAAGCTTGGATTTTTTTTTAAAGTGTATTACAAGTGAGTCTTGAAGGCCTTGCCTCTCTTGTTTTTTCATATGTTCATCTTATAAGACTGACCCTTAGTTTGAAAAGTAATACATGTTGTAACTCAGTTATTTTGATGATATATACAGATGAAATGCGTGTGTCAAGAAAGAAGATTCAGTGCTCTCTCTCTCTCTCTCTCTCTCTCTCTCTCTCTCTCTCTCTCTCTCTCGCTGTCTTCTCTCTTTCTCTGTCTCTCTCTTCGCTCTCTATCACTCTCTCTCTCTCTTTCTCTGTCTTCTCTCTCTCTCTCTATCTCTCTCTGTCTTTTCTCTCTATCACTCTCTCTCTATCTTCTCTATCTCTCTCTCTTTCTCTCTCTGTCAAGCTGACCGATGTTATCAGCTGTTTTATGTTTGTCTCATTTTCTGTATATGCATTATTTGTGTGTGTGATGAGAATATTGATTGGTATTATATTTGTTTGTTTGATCTTATGTCTCCTGTATTGTTTCCCCTTGTCACAAGGACTGTACAGTCAATGACAGTAAAACATCAAAGCATCAAAGCGTCTCTCTCTCTCTCTCTCTCTCTCTCTCTCTCTCTGTGTCTTCTCTCTCTATCAGTCTCTGTGTGTGTGTCTTCTCTCTCTCTCACTCTCACTCTCTCTCTCTCTCTCTCTCTGTCTGTCTTCTCTCTCTATCATCCTGTGTGTGTGTCTTCTCTCTCTCTCTCTCTATCTCTCTCTCTATCTCTATATATCTCTCTATATCTCTCTCTATATATATCTCTATCGCTATCTCTCTATATATATATCTCTCTCTATCTCTCTATATATTTCTCTCTCTCTCTCTCTCTCTCTCTCTCTCTCTATATATATATATATATATATATATATATATATATAGATCTCTCTCTCTCTCTCTCTCTCTCTCTCTCTCTCTCTGTCTTCTGCTGTCTCCCTGTCACACTCTTTCTCAGTATATCCCTCCGTCTCTCACACACATACACACACGCTTTTCACTCATTTGCTCTCTGTCTGTCTCTCGCTCTCTGTCTCTGTCTCTCTGTCTTTCTGTCTCTCTCTCTCTCTCTCTGTCTCTCTCTCTTTCTCCCGCGCTCTCGCTGTCTCTGTCTCTCACACACGTACAGGCACTCACGCTTTTCTCACTTACTCTCTCTCTCTCTCTGTCTCTCTCTCTGTTACCCACTCCGCCCTTCCTCTTGCACCCTACCGCCCCTTCTCTCTCTCTCTCTCTGTCTCTCTCTCTCTCTGTCTGTCTGTCTCTCTTTCTTTCTCCCTCACTTTCGCTGTCTCTGTCTCTCACACACGTATAGGCACTCACACTTTTCTCGCTTACTCTCTCTCTGTCTGTCTCTCTCTCTCTCTCTCTCTCTCTCTCTCTCTCTGTGTCTCTCTCTGTTACCCACTCCGCCCTTCCTCTTGCACCCTACCGCCCCATCTTTCTCTCTCTCTCTGTCTGTCTCTCTTTCTTTCTCCCTCACTCTCGCTGTCTCTGTCTCTCACACACGTATCGGCATTCACACTTTTCTCGCTTACTCTCTCTGTCTGTCTGTCTCTCTCTCTGTCTCTATCTCTCTCTCTCTGTTACCCACTCCGCCCTTCCTCTTGCACCCTACCGCCCCTTCTCTCTCTCTCTCACACACACACTCTCTCTGTCTCTCTCTCTCTCTCTCTCCCCTCATCTGATAAAAAGGTTTTCTAATCTTCAGACTGCGCCAGGAGCCAGGGGAATGAACTTCCAGCCGATTCTCTGGAACTTTTTTTTTTTGGCCAGGGCGGGGGGAGGCGGGGGGAGTGGGGTGGGTACCCTAAGGGACAAGCTGACAATCACTCTCCATCTGCCAGCAAATATTGGTGGCCATTTTTCAGGGCCCCCCTCAAGGGGTTGTAATTGATCTTGCACAAAAATTGAAAGTGACTTCCCCTTTCCGTTTTTTCTTCACTGTCAGAGAGAGAGAGGGAGGGTGTGTGTGTGTGTATGTGAGAGAGAGAGAGAGAGAGAGAGAGAGAGAGAGAGAGGGAGGGTGTGTGTGTATGTGAGAGAGAGAGAGAGAGCAGAGGCGTTGGAAGTAACACTACACTTCACGTATCAAGGCTCTTCAGATACAAAATCTCGGCTACACTGCGCAGACTTTAAGAACGCTGCGCAAGAGTTTCGTCTGTGTCTTGAAAAGCTAATCATCTTAAGATAACAAGCGTTGCAAGATTCCTCCCCTTATTTTGTTTCAGTAGAATGCCTCGTCTGATATTACGATGTAATATAATTGCAACGGTGTGTTTCTTTTCGAAGCTGAATATCACAGTTGTGGAGACAGGAATAGTCGCTCTGTTTTTTTCAGAATTGAAGGGAATGTATGTGCGCTGTATCAGGGAAAAATGCTTGTCCGTAAATGGCTGTCATCTCATTGAGATAAGAGGAAAGCTTACAGGGCAGGATGTCAGTCACCAGGACTTCAGCCTGTTGAGAACAATACGATACGATACGATACGATACGATACAATACAATGCAATACGATACGATACAATACAATGCAATACATACAATACGACATGATACAATACATACAATACGATACAATGCAATACAATACGATACAATACGACACGATACAATACAATACAATGCGATACGATACAACACAATACACTACGATATGATACAATACAATACAATACAATACAATACGATACGATACGATACGATACAATACAATACAATACATACAATACAATACGATACGATACGATGCAATACAATACAATACGATACAATACGACACGATACAATACAATACAATATACGATACAATACATACAATACAATACAATACGATACAATACAATACAGTGATGGTGGTGGACCGTCGGGTTTGACGATGACATCTATGTGCGGAGATGGACTGGTAGGTGAGGATGTCCGCTGGAAGATGTCCGCAATGGGGACAGGGAAACTGGCCTGAAGGGTTGAGTGCCTCTGCTGCTGCCTTCCTTTTTGCACGGGCCTCAGTGATGCTGTCACGACGGTTGTCCTCAAATGCCTCTGTTGCTTCACAACAATACAATACAATACAACATTCACGTCAAAACATAAAACCTCAAAAGCTGCAGCTGCCTAAATACTGGTTGATTAAACGCTGATCGTAAACGAGCAAGTCCAGTGTGTAACTGATCCGCAACAAAAATGAGCATTTTTACATTATTTTGAAATACGGCCTTTGTGTATGTTTGTACTGGTGGAACAATGCAACAATCATTTGCGCGTGTTTTGTAATGTATTGTATTACTTTTTGTCACAGCATATTTGTGTGAAATTCGGGCTGCTCTCCCCCCAAAGTGCAGTATCACGCATCCCTCTTGCCGTGGGCTCTTTTACGTGCATTGAGGACACACTGCACACGCGACCTGGAGTCATCTTCTCTTTCCAAAACCGTTTAGTGCCTCGTGCGACCGGCAACGCCATACGACACAGACATACATGAATCATCAAAACAGCTGATAAATAATTGTTTAAGTTTATATTTTCCAGCCCCAACAGGATCCCACAGTGAGGGGTAAACATGACGGGCGCAAAAGCCGAGTGGTTAAAGCGTTGGACTCTCAATCTGAAGGTCCCAGGATCGAATCCCGGTAACGGCGCCTAGTGGATATTTTCACAATCCCCAGGGTTAACATATGTGCAGGCCTGCTAGTGCCTGAACCCCCTTCGTGTGTGTACGCACGCAAAAGATCAAATACGCACGTTAAAGATCCTGTAATCCAACTCGGCGTTCGGTGGGTTCTTGAAACAAGAACATACCCAGCATGCACACCCCCGAAAACGGAGTATGGCTGTCTACATGGCGGGGTAAGAAAACATAAAGGTCATACACGTGAAATGTTACATGTCTGTATGAGTACAAGCGTGCATAACCGAAACCTGATTAAACGACACAGGAAAACGAATGATGAGCGCCCAATGGCAGCTGTCAGTCGGCTCTAGCCTGTTGTGCAAATGATAAGCGTTATATACATATCGTATCATGATCACTTTCGTATCTAATAATGAAAGTACTGGCGTCTTTAAAGTGGCGCAGATTAGACAAGTAGGGCCTTCTTTGGCAGTGATGAATTAATTCTTTTTTTCTTTTTTTTCCACCGGCGATCTTTCTTCTTTTCGTTTCTTTGCTACCAAACCACAGAGTTAATATCCTTTCATAGTTTATATTGTTTATATCACGAGACGGGATTTTTACTCCCTCTTTGATTACATCTGAAGTCGTGGTCTGGGTGCTAGTCATTCAGGTGAAACGATAAACCGAGGTCACGCGTACCGCATGCACCTCACGCACGTAGCTGAACCCACGGCAACAACAGCGTTGTGCCTCGCCAAATTCTGTAGAAAAATTCACTTTGATGGTAAAGCGAATAAACTTGCAGGCAGGATAAAAGAAAAAGAAAAAGAAAAAACATATCGGTGCACAATGCAACACAATACAATATAACGTTATACAGCACAATTCAATGTAATGCAGCACAATACAATACAATCTTATACAGTACAATACAATGCAACGTAATACAATACAAATACAATACAATGCAATACAGTAAATACAATACAACACAGAACAATGCAATACAATGCCATACAATACAATACAATGCAATACAGTACAGTACAATACAATACCAAGCAATATAATGCAACACAGTACAGTACAATTCAGTACAATATAGTACAATACATACACTGCAATGCAATACAATACAGCACAATACAGTACAATACAAAACAGTTCAATACAATACAGTACATTACAGTACAATAGAGTATATACAGTACAATACAATACAGTGCAATATAATACAATACAGAACAGTATAATACAAGAGAAACTTGTGAGGAGCCATTTTAGGAAGCAGCGCTGTGAATCTGCGCAGTGTAGCCTGCTTGATCGACCGATTCCTTCCTCATGCAGAACGTCCGCTCTCTCTCTCTCTCTCTCTCTTTCTTCCCGGCTTGAATATCCAGGCCATAATTGGTATTAACCACTGGAGACTAACAGTAATCAGAAGGTCGAGGGATGCGTAGGGGTTTTTCGTCCCAGTTGAATCGTGTTGAAGACGATGGTAATCCATGGTCACAGACGGAACACATTCACCACATCGCTCCATTCGGCAATGCGCAAAGTATTTGCTCTCGGGATTTCTGGAAGTGGTGGAGTGTTCTGAGAAGGAGACTAAGCTAACCTTTATTTTAAGTGGGTTTTTTTTTTAAGGGGGGACGGGGGGGGGGGGGCTGAGTGTGACTTCCATTGAATAAGTTGGACTTTTCTCTCTTCCTTGTTTGACATTTTGTGTGCAAAATTATTTTGTTTCTGTTTTTTCGCTGTTCTCCGTTTTTGTTTTAGACTTTTATCAGTGCGTACACAAACGAAAAGGTTCAGATCCCAGCGCCGTTAATATTTTTGTCTTCGATATTGTTTCGTAACTTCTGCGAATTATTGCATTGATAGTTAACATGGATTTACAGTCTGCTGTCCTGAGAATACATACTGCTATCAGTACATTGATGGTTTTCAGACTGCCATAAGTTTGTTGTTTTTTCTGTCTGCATACTATGTACAAGTTACGACCTCTAGGTTGATGCATGTGTTGTTGTTGTTGGTGGTGGTGGTGGTGGTGGTGGTGGTGGTGGTGGTGTGTGTGTGTGTGTGTGTGTGTGTGTGTGTGTGTGTGTGTGTGTGTGTGTGTGTGTGTGCTCGAATGTCCAGATACACATTTACATTTCAAACCCCTTCATGATATGTTTACATCCTTTAATCTTCCATTCGCCATGTCCAGCGTTTTTCACCCTAGCAAAGAAAATGGTTGGTCTCTGACAAAAACCGCAGTTGACCTAATCAAAAGCCATCCAACTGGTCGGTTTTTCTAATTTGTTTCATCCCTTTATATATTATATGCTGCAGAGTTTCCCCTCTGTTTTATTTAATCCAAAGTAGTGTTTCGTTTTGGGTGATAGCATCAGATTTACTTGTAGAGCAAAGTTCTCATTATTCTAATTAGTGGAACTGGTCGACTCTAACACGTAATATGTCGTCTTGATTACATTACGAAACCTTAATTTTATGAGAAAGAGTGAGAGACAGTGTGAGTGTGTGTTAGAGTGAGTGGGTAGGGGAATGAGGTGGGGGAATTTAAATGGGCGTTTGTGTGCATGCATGCATGTATGTAGGGAGAGGGTGGGGGATCCACGTATGTGAGTATATGTGTGCGTTAGAATATTTTTTGAGATGATGATATTAATGAAACTTGGTAAATTGATTTGTTAAATATGTTCTTTTTATTTTTTTTTCTCAAATTAGAATTTCTTTGTGTTGCTCAGTTAATATTTATTCAAATGGTTGCGAAAATGTCAGTACAACAAACAGTTAATCTGACAATAAATGGTTTCAGTCAGTCAGTCAGTCAGTCAGTGTGTGTGTGTGTGTGTGTGTGTGTGTGTGTGTGTGTGTGTGTGTGTGTGTGTGTGTGTGTGTGTGTGTGTGTGTGTGTGTGTGTGTGTGTTTCTGTCTTGGTGATTTCTCGCAGTACCACGGTTCACATGATGCTGTCAGTGTGTTATTCATGCGCATACCAAGGCTTTGAGACACAAACCGACAGACCTGGAAGAATGTGGTGAACTGCTCTTACCCAGTGACTCTTCACAGAAGTTCAGGGGGAAGACGTGTTCCACACGGTATTGCATTTCTTTTAATGTTTCATGTTCAGCAAAATTAACTGCACCATTGGGACACACATGAAATGCACAGTTGAACTTCAAATGTTGATGCCACATGATGTCATTTTACCATGGCTTAGCAGCAAAGAGGTTTTAAAAAAAAGTCAAGCGAAAGCGTCTTTTTCCTGCTGTTATTTTCATTCTCTGTTCAAAAGCTTTTTTTCTGGTTTAATTAGCGTGAAAGTTTTCA
>NC_134884.1:9692309-9694809 GCF_041734735.1 Babylonia areolata
AACACGCACAAACAAGTTGTGTCTCATTGCTACACATCTAAACACGCACAAACAAGTTGTGTCTCATTGCTACACATATAAACACGCACAAACAAAGTTGTGTCTCATTGCTACACATGTAAACACGCACAAACAAGCTGTGTCTCATTGCTACACACGTAAACACGCACAAACAAGCTGTGTCTCATTGCTACACACGTAAACACGCACAAACAAGCTGTGTCTCATTGCTACACATGTAAACACGCACAAACAAGCTGTGTCTCGTTGTCTGCTACACACGTAAACACGCACAAACAAGCTGTGTCTTATTGCTACACATGTAAACACGCACAAACAAGCTGTGTCTCATTGTCAGCTACACATGTAAACACGCACAAACAAGCTGTGTCTCGTTGTCTGCTACACATGTAAACACGCACAAACAAGCTGTGTCTCATTGTCTGCTACACATGTAAACACGCACAAACAAGCTGTGTCTCATTGTCTGCTATATATGTAAACACACATAAACGAGCTGTTTCGTAAAGCGGTTCACATCCTTGACCAATCTGAATACCAGGGGACTTTAACTCACTCAGGACGGCCAGTCCTCTCGTCTCCTCTACAGACACCCCTGCCCCCCCCCCCTCCCCCCTCCCCCTCACCGGCTTCCAGTGGGTGTCTGAATGACCCAACCTTTTGTTTCCGTCGTCAGAATTGCGGTATTCTTTGTCAACATTCACCTCTTCAGTGTAGGAGCCTTCCGCTTGCAATATTTTGATGATGCTAATTGCGAAGAAACGCTGTAATTGTCGTCTCTTTCGCCGTTCGTATGCAGAGAGTTAATCAGCACACGAGAGACCAGAGAAGAGGAGACAGCGCTGGAGATAAAAGATAAAAGATGAGAGGTGACCTCCCCTACTTTAGTCCATCAGTCAGCGACAGATAGAGACCTTGAACAAACATACTAAAAGGGTGGTTGTTCAAACTGGAGAAGAACAAAAAAACAGCGGGAAAAACACAGAGGAGTACTGGAACAAGAAATGGTTGTGGTTGTCAGCCTTCGAAATATGTATACTTGTATACTATATTCTGTGTTTGTGTGCTTAGAAATAAGACAACTGTTTTGATAAAAATGTTAACATAGATACTTTTCAAACGACTGAAACGTGGCTTTGTAAAAGAAATTAAAAAAAAAAAAACAACAAAACCCCAACTATATTGTAATTACTTTACATTCCAAAGAATCTTTTGTTTTACAAGGGAAAAAAGAATGGTAGTTCCTTGACAGCCTGAAGGAGCCTGATTAAATGTCGATAAAAAGCAAGAGATTGCGCATGTAACAATGATTGAGGTAATGTGAGGTTTGTTTTTAAACACGTTCCATGAAAAGAGACAGATAATAACATTGGAAGATTAAAAAAAAGAAAGTGTTTAGAAATACAGAATTTGTTATTTTATAGAAATCAACTATCACAATTTTATTTTTAAGTCTATGAATCTTATTCTTCTTCTTTTTCCGCGTTCCCTAAAAATAAAAATAAACAAAAAAAACAACAAACAATACTATGAATAAAACAGTCACCAATAAAATATCATGATGACAATTATCATTGGATATCCTTTTTTTATTTCTCTGAGTACAATGTACAGTCTCTCTCTTTATTTTTCTTTATTTTTCCTTGAAGCATGCGTCCACACACGCACCCACGCATCGGTGATATTTGTGTACTATGCATTCATATGCTTTCACACACGCACTTTCGCAAACATGTACACACGTGCGGAGTTCAATTATTCTTCGATCGGGTAAAGAATGGTTGACAAATATAAAGAAGTGGCCTGTTTTCATTCTCTGTATCTCTGTATGTTTCTGTCTGTCTGTCTGTCTGTCTGTCTCTCTCTCTCTTTGCTATTTGTCCATATTGTGTAATCGAAACCGAGAACGAACTTCAGAATGTGTTCCACTGCTCACTGGTGAACGTTATTTCTTCTTTGCTGCTCCTCACATCTGGAAGAACCTTCCTCGTCATATCCGTGCATCTGATTCTATTTCTGCTTTCGCGCGTTTATTTATTTATAGTCTGTTCATCTAAGATGATGATATCAGACTGAAAATAAATGATATTATTATCATCATTTGGATTCTTATCATTTCTATCATAATGATAATTGTTTTTTTAATTAGAAATCGACATTTCTGTATATTCGACTGAAAAGGGGGGCGGTTGAGGTGGAGGGGAGGAGCGGGGGGGGGGCGGCAAGGAGGAGGGGACTAAGAAAGGAAAAGACAGACAGACAGACAGACAGACAGAGAGAACAGAATGTGGAAAAGATAGAGTACAAACTCTAAAATGGAGAGGGTGAGTGTCAGTGATTGGAGAAAGAAAAAACATAATATTGGAAGGATGTGTGTGAGAGGCGGGACGGGGGAAGCGGGATTAGGACAAAAACAATTATCAATAATCAAATATTGTATGCACTATTATTTGAAAAGAGGTTCGTGTGGGGACCTACT
>NC_134884.1:9712309-9724809 GCF_041734735.1 Babylonia areolata
TCAGTACCTCACTCTACCGCCTGGTCACCATCTGGGGGGCTCTGTCCACCGTGTGGCCCCCGTTCATCTTCGCCTCGGTCCTTGGGGAGATCCACTGAAGAATTCGGTTGGTAAGTCACCCCATCGTCTGTCAACATGTCTGAGGTCTCTCTCCACTGTTTGCTGGTGTCACCCCATCGTCTGTCGACATGTCTGAGGTTTTTGTCCACTGTTTGCTGGTGTCACCCCATCGTCTGTCGACATGTCTAAGGTCTCTCTCCACTGTTTGCTGGTGTCAGCCCATCGTCTTTCGACATGTCTGAGGTCTTTGTCCACTGTTTACTGGTGTCACCTCATCGTCTATCGACATGTCTGAGGTCTCTCCCCACCGTTTGCTGGTGTCACCTCATCGTCTATCGACATGTCTGAGGTCTCTCTCTCCACTGTTTGCTGGTGTCACCTCATCGTCTGCCGACAGGTCTGAGGTTTCTCTCCACTGTTTGCTGGTGTCACCCCATCGTCTGTCGACATGTCTGAGGTCTCTCTCCACTGTTTGCTGGTGTCACCCCATCGTCTTTCGACATGTCTGAGGTCTTTGTCCACTGTTTGCTGGTGTCACCCCATCGTCTATCGACATGTCTGAGGCCTCTCTCCACTGTTTGCTGATGTCACCCCATCGTCTGCCGACAGGTCTGAGGTCTCTCTCCACTGTTTGCTGGTGTCACCCCATCGTCTGGCGACATGTCTGAGGTCTCTCTCTTCTGCTTGCTGGTGTCACCCCATCGTCTGTCGACAAGCCAGAGGTCTCTCTCCACTGTTTTCTGGTGTCACCCCATCGTCTGTCGACATGTCTCTCTCCACTGTTTGCTGGTGTCACCCTATTGTCTGGCGACAAGTCAGAGGTCTCTCTCCACTGTTTGCTGGTGTCACCCCATCGTCTGTCGACAAGTCAGAGGTCTCTCTCCACTGTTTGCTGGTGTCACCCCATCGTCTGGTGACATGTCTGAGGTCTCTTTCCACTGTTTGCTGGTGTCACCCCATCGTCTGTCGACATGTCTGAGGTCTCTCTCCACTGTTTGCTGATGTCATCCTATTGTCTGTCGACAAGTCTGAGGTTTCTTTCCACTGTTTGCCGCCAGTTCTTCTTGGGCCATCTTCTTCGGGCTTGTAGATGTCTACGAAACCATGCACTCATTAAATGAAAATTTGTTGTTGGTTTCTGTTTGTTTCTTTGTATGTTGTTGTTTTTGTGTTTGTTTTTGGTTGGTGTTTTTTGTTGTTGGTTGTTGGCTGTTTTTTGTTGTTGTTTTTTCTTCTTCTTTTTTTTTGGGGGGGGGGGTTATTTTTTTGTTTTTTGTTTTTGTTGTTGCTTTTTTGTTGTTTTGGGTTAGTTTTTGTTTTTTTTAACGACCATGAGGTGGTGAGGAAATCGTTAAGACAGGTCTTTCCATCGAGCCATTTCGAATAAACTTGAACGTGTTCCGCATGGGATGTGATCTTGGAAAGGTCAATACAGATGTGACCAAATTTTATTTCTCCTGGCCGTGATTGCCTTCGACTCTGTATTGTTACTTAGATTTGCTGAAGATTCAATCGCCGGCAATAATGTATTTTTTCGATCACTTTTTTACTCGTTTTGGGGGGCTCTTCTTCCCTCGCAAAGTTGGGCAAAAAGTAATCCATGCGTCAAAACTGTTTGCAATCAAAAGTTATGTATGTGCGTATGCATCTTTGTTTTGTATGTATAGTCTGTTATGATACAGAATATATAATGTACTTACCATACATTGTCTCGTTCTGTTTATAATATTTGCTCACTTACTTGGGCTAGACCAACCTGCCTGTTTTGATGAATGTAATAACGTATTGTAGCTTCGTTTGAATTTTTGTACAGCGCTTGAAGCAAAATTATTTGCTGTATAGTTAAACTGTATTATCATTATTATCACTATTACCATTGTTGTTGTTGCTAGTAGTAGTAGTAGTTGTTGTTGTTGTTGTTAGTAGTAGTAGGAGGAGGAGGAGTAGTATGTAAGTATATATTAGTCCGGTTTTTTTCTGCATACATACATACATATATGTAGCCGAGTGGTGTATTATATTGAAGGATCAAAATCTTGTCGTTGATTAATCAAGGATCAATATCCTGTCTGTGACGTCACTTTTGTAGCTGCGTAGTGTATCACTACACTGTTTTCTCGATTCTCATCTTCTTATAACTTCTGTAAATACAACAATAGAAAAACCCTTTTTATTAACTGGCCTCTACAAGTTCCTGGCCTGCGCGATGATTCTTTTCTATACTTTAATTCAGTAAATCAATCATTCAGTTAATTCTTTTTTACTGTCCCCTTATTATAATAAAACCACTCGGATACACCATACGGTTACATATATACATAGATACATATATATCTCTCAGTTTGTCTAGCTTTCGTCTGGCCGTCTGTCTGTTTTTCCTTTTTGTGTTTGTTTATTTGTTTTTGTCGGGGTTTTTTTGTATGTCTTTCTATGAATCCATTCGTCTGTTTATTTATTCAACATCCTCTATCACAAACACAGTGGTGTTCGTCTACACTACATGATAAACTTACAACGCGTACAGTTCAGTGCATTTCAGTTGTGTTTAAAACCTCTCACATTAATCTATAAAGTAGTTGATGAACGTCTAATTTAGCCTGCTGTTTTCCAATATAGTTTGTCTGTGAGGGTGTCTCGTATTGTTGCTGTTCATACTTTAATCAAATTATCTTTCAAGCAAATCAGTGTACACCCTCTCCACCCCAACCAACCTAAACCCCCACAGGGGTTATGTCTGATGTTTAAATCAGATTTCCTCGAGCAATGTGTGTGTGTGTGTGTGTGTCTGTGTGTGTCTGTGTGTGTCTGTGTGTGTCTGTGTCTGTGTGTGTCTGTGTCTGTGTCTGTGTGTTGTCTGTGTCTGTGTCTGTGTGTGCGCGTGTGTGTGCGTGCGGGGTGTGTGTGTGTGTGTGTGCGTGCGGGGTGTGTGTGTGTGTGTGTGTGTCTATGTATGTTTGTATGCGTGCGTGCGTGTGTGTATGTGTGTGTGTGTGTGTGTGTGTGTGTGTGTGTGTGTGTGTGTGTGTGTGTGTGTGTGTGAGGGTTTGTGTCTGCGTATGTGTGTGCGTGTGCCTGTACTTGTGTGTGAGAAGGGACAACTAGCATCTCTACTGATAATCATTTTTCGCGTCTTGAATGAAAGTGCCACTTAGCTTAAATTCATCACAAACACACACTATTGTCTAAGATTCTGGTCCACAGACACCCACCTCAAGAATTCGTAGTCAGAAACATTCTCCGTTAGGTGCTGCCATCTCGGCACAAGATATCGAAAAGCAACTGATCTTGTTTCAGTTCGTGAACACGAGCTGGTAAAATGACAAACTACAAACACCTCCGTATGTGGGAAAATATGCAATATCCACATTTTCCCCATTTATCCGTCAGAGAGACAAATCAATGTTTCAGCGTGTACGACAGCAAACCAGCTGAAACTGTTACCCGAGTCTTTGAAAGGCAATGGTCTGACAAACGATATTCAGGTCTCGACTTACTCATTCCAAAATGGAAATAATGCATGACGAAAATGTGTTTGAATTATTCACAGTATATACTGCTAAGGACAGTGACAATACCGATTAAAACAGCAACATCACGAGACAGCAGAGCACAAGAATCCCATAACACTAACTCATTTTCATATGAGAGAAACAAATACGCCCAAAAGGAAACTTATAAAAGCTTCAAGCGATACAAGCGAATATACCTAAAACTATAACAAAATAGTACGCCGTATAGAAATTGTCATGTCATTTTTCCACTGCCATGTATACGTTCTTTGGCATTTATTTTTCAACCATTTTCCGCTGACCTTTCATAAGTCACAATGGAAATTTTCATGAAATCAAATGTAAAAGACTTACACGGGTTATTTATTTGATCACTAAAATGCTGCGAGCATACATATTGACAAACACCCGAAGAGAGAAAGAAGAATGAATTAACACGAGTACACATCAACAATTTAACAACGAAACAAACTACAAGCCAGCACTCTACAAGATTCTGAATCAGTTTGACAGTCTCGCCTACAAGAAAAGTAAAGAAAGAAAGGAAGGAAGAAAGAAAAAACAAAAAAAATAAATTAAAAAAATCATTGCAATTTTAGAAAAACTTGCTGAAGCCTCACAAAACGCCGCACCAAACACGTCAGCTCTTGCATGTCTTCCAAAATGTCCAGCCAGAGTCGTCCACGATCGGAGAAGACAGATAAATGCAGCCGTCCCCGTAACTCGCCACGCTGAAACGATGTCACCCCACTTGTCACTCTCCTAAACCCAGCTCCCCCCCCCCTCTCCCTCTCCCCTCATCCTGCCCCGTTTCCCTCCCTGCCCCTCACTCCCTCCCCCCACCAACCGCCTCAACCTGCGACAACTTTTAGATGGCGGTCCTGAGAGAGCGGGAAATCAAATTGGCGCAGCGCTAACAAATGAAATTGCCAGCGAGGGGGTCCAGCAGGAAGGTACTAACGTGCAGCTGTGTATCTTGAGAAGTTTTCACCCCGTCTGCTCTTGCTTGATGAAAATATGTTTTGATGGGAGCGACTTTGTGCTTAAGGGCTGTCGCACACGTGGCGTCGGAGCTAATGTTTTGGAGCGAGGAGTCAGCTGCTAGTTTCGATTTTTTCCTGTGCATTATTGTAAGGGGTAAGTTTGCATTTGTTATCAATGCCTTCAATGGAAAATAGAAAATGACTCAGCGTGTTGTGTATGACGAGCATTACAGCAGTTTGAAGTTCAGAAACGTGACTGAAAGCATCAGCTGAAATCAGACAGACTATGTCAGCAGAGAGTTGCTGTCACCTTGACAGAAGGGAATGGGATATGTCTACCAAAGGCAGTTAAGCCAAGGGAGTGCTTCTTTCGTTCGTTTATTTATTTATAGTCTGTTCATCTAAGATGATGATATTAGACTGAAAATAAATGATATTATTATCATCATTTGGATTATTATCATTTCTATCATATTGATAATTGCTATTATTAATTAGAAATCGACATTTCTGTATATTCGAATGAAAAGGGGGGCGGTTGAGGTGGAGGGGAGGGGCAAGGAGGAGGGGACTAAGAAAGGAAGAGATAGACAGACAGACAGACAGAGAGGGAGAACAGAATGTGGAAAAGATAAAGTACAAAATCTTCAAGGGAGTGCATAAAAACTGACGACTCACTTCTTTGCCCAAGACTGTCTGTAGAATCGAATCCTCATGTGCTGCAAACTGGCACTACTGGACATCAACGGGATTTATCATAAACAAATCGAGCACCAAATATGCTGCTGACTATATATGTGGAGTGATGGCCTAAAGGTAACGCGTCCGCCGAGGAAGCGAGAGAATCTGAGCGCGCTGGTTCGAATCACGGCTCAGCCGCCGATACTTTCTCCCCCTCCACTTGAACTTGAGTGGTGATCTGGACGCTAGTCATTCGGATGAGACGATAAACCGAGGTCCCGTGTGCAGCATGCACTTAGCGCACGTAAAAGAACCCACGGCAACAAAAGGGTTGTTCCTGGCAATATTCTGTAGAAAAATCCACTTCGATAGGAAAAACAAATAAAACTGCACGCAGGAAAAAAAAATGGGTGGCGCTGTAGTGTAGCGACGCGCTCTCCCTGGGGAGAGCAGCCCGAATTTCACACAGAGAAATCTGTTGTGACAAAAAGAGAAATACAATATATATATATATATATATATATATATATATATATATATATATATATATATATACGAGAGTCATTCAATAAATAAGGTGAATTTTTCGGTATAAGGACTTCTAATACAGATAGAAGCTTACTTTTTTTTTCAACGTAGTCTCCCAGCACTGTCACACACTTTTCCCATCTGTGCACAAGCTTCCGTATTCCCTCAGCGTAAAAATCTTTGGACTGATGTCTCAGCCAGTCGCTCTGCAGAAGTTGAATTCACATAGTTTCAGTTTCAGTTTGAAAGAGGAGTCAAAAGGTGCGCTATGCCACCTGAGCAAGCAGCAAGCTTTAGTTCTGCACATGAAGGTAGGTATTCAGAAGGTTTGGAGATGGACATTAATTGTAGCATGCAACCAATAGATATACGAGTGTGTTCTTCGGGTAATATTTGTGTCTAATTACCAACGATTCTCATATTTAGATTACAACCGCCATTCTTAAAAGATTAAGATTTGTTTATTGCAATTTGAATCCGCCTGCAGTTCCTCGTGATTGTCATAATGATGATCCAAGAATGGATTTTCACAATTTAACCCTTTCAACCATGAGAAATTTACAGCCTCAGGAGGCATCCCTGCCATGTTGGTGAAGAAAAACAACGAAAATGATTTGAAACTGATCGATTTTTCTGGAATATGACGTGTACAGACACAGCCAGGAATAATGTAGAAATTAGTTCCCTTTGTTTGCGGTTTATGCAAAGGTAGGAATGTCTACACCATTTCACTGAAACGAATTTTGATGCCAGAGCAATGATGGGCCGCAGGGTTGAATGAATTAATGAACATCATGTCAATGTAATATTTACATAGTAAGTACTCGAAGTGTATTGTATTGTATTGTGTTTCTCTTTTGTCACAACAGATTTCTCTGTGTGAAATTCGGGCTGCTCTCCCAAGGAAGAGCGCGTCGCTACACTGAGAGCACCACCATTTTTCTTCTTTTTTTTTTGTATTTCTTCCTTCCTGCAATTTCATTTATTTTATTATCGAAGTGGGTTTTTCCAGGAGCAACCCTTTTGTTGCCGTGGGTTCTTTTACGTGCGCTAATTGCATGCTGCATACGGGAGTTCGGTTTATCGTCTCATCCGAATGACTAGCGTCCAGGCCACCGCTAGAGGTCTAGTGGAGGGGGAGAAAATGCTGGCGACTGTGGGATTCGAACCAGCGCGCTCAGATTCTCTCGCTTCATTGGCGGATATGTTACCACTGTGCTAACACTCCAATGAGAAACATGATATATAATCGAATCAATGCCGTTTCAGCGCACCGAAGATGTTTTTTTCTTGAACTAATTATATTGTGAAAATTTGACGACGTGGACAATATCAGGTGCATGCCCTACATTGATGTGGTTGTGCTTTCTTTTTTTTGCTTTTTTTTCTTTCCCACATTTCTTCTTACTTTTCAGGTTATTTGGTTCAATATGGACGGCGTTTAATAATGATAATAACAGTGATAATAAGGATAATGATGATGACGATGATTATGATGATGGTAGGAATGACAGCAAGGAGAAGAAGAAGAATGGTTTTCCTAATGATGGTGTAGTTAGTGTAACTATTTGTCCGTTCACAAAATTGTCATGGTAAAAACTTTTGATGTCTTCATACTTAGAAGTGGAATGTGTGCAGCGGTTTGCGAATATACTGTCCGCCCACTTTTTTTTCTTTGGTCGCATCGACCTCTGCACCAAATTTCACTGGCATTTAACTGGTCACAATGGAAAATGTGTTTCACACAACCAGTTTCCTTTCCTTTCCACAATCAACCATTGCGCTTTTAAGCACTGCAAATATACATATAGCCAGACCACACCAAAAATAAGAAGAAGAGAGAAAGTTTCCTAAGTTAACATGAGCACACCAGAATTAACTTCACAGCCAAGCAAATTGCAAGCAAGTGCTCAGAGAGGATTCCAAACTAGTTCAACAAATTCATCTAAAGACAGGCGACACAAAGAAAGAAAGAAAAAGGTCGTTCACAGTTTTAGGAGTCTTCCAGAAGCCATACAAATACCGCACCAAACACGTCAGCTCTAGCTTGTCTTCCTAAACGTCCAGCCAAAGGCGTTCACGATTGAAGAAGACGGGCAAGTGCACATGCAGGCCGGCGCTGGAACTCGGCTACAGTGAAGCGGTGTCATCCCCCCCTTGTCACTCACAAACCTTACCCACCTCCACCTCTTCCTTCCCTCCACCACCACCCCTCCACCCCTCTACAATTATTTACATATGAATTTGGTGCTAGATGCTCGTTGTTCAACGCTGTGTCCGTGTTTGAAAGGCAAGCACATTGAAATAGGAAACAATTGATAAACACCTTTACTTAATCTGAACGTCAGAAATAGAAGGGGGGAGGGATGAAACGAAAAGAGAAAGAAAATACTCCGAAAGAAGTTTCCCTTGGTAGTAATCAAATGGCGGTTTGTGGAGCCGATAGTGATGTGGTTGAGATGATGTGATATCAATTCCAGCATTGAAAATATGTATGAACACTGCATTGTTTTCTTTATCACTATTCGTCACAACTTGTTTCTCTGGGTAAAGTCCGGTCTGCTCCTCTCTGAAAGAGGGCGTCGCCACAGTACAAAACCACCTCTTCTTTTCTTTTTTCTTTTTTTTTTTTTTTTTTTTTTTTACTGTCTGCAAATGTGTTTGTTTTATAGTCATAGCGGGTTATGAACAGAATTTTGCCAGAGACAACCCCTTTCTTGCCGTGGGTTATTTTAAGTGCGCTTAGTGCATGCTGCAGACGGGACCTCTCACTCGAAATACTGATAGCTAGACTGATATATGGAAGTTTGTTACAAAGCAGACACTGATAATCATCATCATCATCATCATAATGTACACAGGGCAATGTTTTTGTTTTTTTTCTAATCAATGAACAGACTAATTCACATTCATGCTCATATGCACATTACAAATTTTTTATCACTGTACATACTAATCATTCACACGCATGCTGAAGAGCAGACTATTATGTGGGGGTTAACGTCGAGTTGGACAATAAAACTACAGAGGAGATAGTTTGCAGAGATATGTAACATCACGGGTAAAAACAAAATGAATAAATAAACAGTACCTTTAAAAGAGTGGGTTTCCTTGGACTGACTTTGAGGGCATTTCCAGACGAGATAGGGGAAGGGGGGGGGGCCTTCCGGGCAGAGGGATGAAAGACAAAAAGGAAAAGGAACAGCCGGTGACAGTGAGCTGTTTGAATCCGGGCATGTGTTGGCGGAGTGAAGAGAGGGAGGGGGGGGGGTGCAGAGTGGAGACAGCACGGAGATGAGCAGCGCCTGGGGTGTACAAGGAGCTCAGCCATCTGCCTGATTTTGCTGTTGATGGTGTTGTTGTTAGGGTTTTTGTAGGGTTTTTTTTCCAGCAGATGTAATGTAGCGTAGCAGTACGCGCGCTTTGACGCCCCAGACCCCCACCCACCCCCCTCCCCTTTGAAACTGAAACGGACCCACACGGATAAGGAAGAGTAATTATTTTTATGCGTTCGAAGCAGATGGTGCTGCTTTTATATTTTATTCTTTTTGAGACAGAAAGATGATCCAGTTAGATCATTTGTTTTGTGTATTTCTTTGACTATTTCATGCGTCAAATGACGTGGGAGGATCTTATTAAGACAGGGAGCCAGTGGAACGACTGTAAGACTGGAATGATGTGCTCGTATCTCCTGCTTTCTGACAATGTGTCGAGCAGCAGAATTTTGTGTGCACTCAGTGTTGTAACAGATGAATTGGGACATCCAGGCCAGAGAGACAGCCACAACAGTCAAAGCGAAATAGGATGAGAGCAAAGACAGTTGATAGATTTTGGCAGATGGAACTGATTCTCCGAAAGTGGAAAGTACCAGGACTGGTAGGACGTGCTGACGAACTATTCGTTGGAGATTACATTGTCAGCAATACTTAGCTAGACAGGGGAGAGGGTGTACTGTCCAGTTTTGCTGTTTTTAATGAACATCTAGTATCACATATATATGTAAATACAGGGGAAGGGGTTAGAGAGGAGGGCAGGAGAGGGGAGTTTTACTGAATCTACTCTCTCAGGAGAAATTTCTCTCATTGATCCATGGAAGAAAGGCTTTAGTTTCTTCTTCTTCTTCTTCTTCTTCTTCTTCTTCTTCTTCTTCTTCTCGTTTGTTAAATGGACAGGGTTTTGGTTTTATCAGCGTTTAAATGCAACTTGTTTTGTGTCAACCAGTTTTGAATGTCGAGAAAGCAGTTATAAGGGTGTGTGGATCTTTCAGCGTGTCAGTTTGAGCGACACAGTTTCTTAATTTTTTTCACAGGGTAAGGAATAATTAATTAATATTTTTTTAATGTAATGTGCAAAAAAATATTTCTTCTGGTGTATGGATATATTTCTTTAGATCGTTATATGCTACACCAGATCTGCTTTGAAAAAAAAAAGAAGAGTGAAAGAGTGCAAGGCATGCTTTGTAATGGAGAACAATGTGCACAGAATGCTGTCGTAATTACATATATACACACACACACACATACACACACGCGCGCATGCACGCACGCACGAACGCACGCACACACACGCACACACACACACACACACGCACGGACACAAAATTATGTGAAATATATATTATGAGAACATTATTTTACAAGAAGACAAAAAAGACAAATCACACAAGGGAAAAAAAAGGTGAGAAGAAATGAATAAAAAGAGGACCGGTAAACAAATAACTAATGTAGAGTGCGTTGAGGTAGATGCATATATCTTTTGGGATCTTTGGGCGCGCGCGCGTGTGTGTGTGTGTGTGAGTGAGTGTTTGTGTGTGTGCGTGTGTGTGTGTGTGTATGTGTGTGTGTGAGTGAGTGTTTGTGTGTTTGTGTGTGTGTGTGTGTATGAGTGTGCGTACGTGCGTGCGTGTGTGTGTGTGTGTGTGTGTGTGTGTGATTACGAAGGCATTTTGTGCAGCATTGTTCTCCATCACAAAGCATTGCACTGTTTCTCCTCTTCTTTTCTTTCAAAGCAGATGTGTTGTAGAATATAGGGATCACTCTGCACCTTCTTGAAACTGAAAGCGAAACTGAAACACACCGTATCATAATAAACGCGCGGCTGAAAGCGCCAGCTTCTCGATGGATGGGTCTGTGTATGTATCGGCTGAACAAGATTCTGAAGAGATCGTTGCAATGCAACGTCAGCGAAAATAAGGCCAACGATTGTTTAATTTTTCTTGTTGGAAGAGGCTTTCTGTGTAATTTATTTCATGCACCCAAGACAATTTGGTTAAACTTAAGTAATGTCGCAAAGATGAGCAACGTAGTCTGATCTGTCCTGAGGTTTAATACTAGAAAAAAAATACTATCATCATTTATGTTGTGTTTCATTTAGTTTATATTCTCTTTCCGATAGTTATGTTATTTTAATTGTTTATGTTTAATTTTGGTGTAAAATACTATTGCTGTTATATGATATCCTCCATGCCCCAAAAGGGGTGAAAGGTTGAAATTTTCTTGATTCTCTTACGATTTTTCTTTCCTTTCTTATCTTTCGTTTGTTCTTTTTTCTTTGCTTACTTTTCTTTCTTTCTTTCTTACATTATCTTTTTCTTTCTTTCTTTCTTTCTTTCTTTCTTTCTTTCTTTCTTTCTTTCTTTCTTACATTATCTCTTTCTTTCTTTCTTTCTTTCTTTCTTTCTTTTGTTATTAATTTATTTACTTACTTTCTTTCTTACATTATCTCTTTCTTTCTTTCTTTATTTCTTATCTTTCTTTTGTTATTTTTCTTTACTTACTTTTCTTTCTTTCTTACATTATGTTTTTCTTTCTTTCTCTCTTTCTTTCTTTCTTTCGTGTCTTTCTTTTGTTATTAATTTCTTTACTTACTTTCTTTCTTACATTATCTCTTTCTTTCTTTATGTATTTCTTATCTTTCTTTTGTTATTTTTTTCTTTACTTGATTACTTTCCTTTCTTTCTTGCATTGTCTCTTTCATTCTTTCTTTCTTTCTTAATTTATTTCATTTTTCCCCTCTTTACCTCTTTCGTTTTCTTGCAGGACGATACGTCAGCATATGTATATTGATATAGATGCGCATGCAGAAACTTTTTACCACGTTTTTTTGCTGTTGTTGTTGTTGTTGTTTTTCTTATTTTCTTATGTTTTGTTGTGTTTCTCTTGTGTTTTGTTGCTGTTGTTGTTTTCGTGTCTTGTTTTATCCAGTCTTCTTCAAAGGTTCGCGTGCGAATTGTATGTGTCTGGCATCGGTATTAAGGTCTTTCCTTCCGCTTTTAGTAGAATGTATCTCAGGATAATATCTCGCTTACCATACACGAAATGATAATATACATACACGCGAACAAGCACACACACACATGCACACACACACACACACACACACACACACACACACACACACACGAGCGCAGACACACACACACACACACACACACACACACACACACACACACACACACACGAGCGCAGACACACACGCACCCCCCCTCACCCCATCCCCCCCCCCCACACACACACACACACACACGAGCGCAGACACACACGCACCCCCCTTCACCCCATCCCCCCCCCACACACACACACGAGCGCAGACACACACGCACCCCCCTTCACCCCATCCCCCCCCACACACACACACACACACACGAGCGCAGACACACACGCACCCCCCCTTCACCCCATCCCCCCCCCCCACACACACACACACACACGAGCGCAGACACACACGCACCCCCCTTCAC
>NC_134884.1:9729809-9742309 GCF_041734735.1 Babylonia areolata
GAGTTAGCAACAGCAAAATTCGCTGTAAGATACACTTCCATGACAGAAAATTTCATTGCTGATGAACTGACAGTAAGATCTGACATTGATTTTCCAAAAAGAGCTAAAGCCATTTCATCACAAGAAACAGTTGCAACTCACGTTTCAAATCTGTTAAAAGAATCTGGTGTTAACATGAACGAGTTAGCTATAAAACCATCTTATACTCCTATTCCTTTCTGGGAAATGTTGAAAGCAGATTTTGATATAAACTATTTTGAAACACAAAAGGAAGAAAACATAAATATCACGACGAGTACTGCCAGAACACACATAGCAGAAAAATACCAGAATCATCTCTATAAATTTACAGATGGATCCGTTCTTGATGACAAAAATGCTGGCGCGGCTTTTACTATTCCCGCTTTTAAAGTTGAAAAATCTCACTTTATTGGAAAGAATCTTTCCATTTTTACGGCTGAACTTGTTGCTATTATACAAGCATTGAGCTACTTGGTGAGCCATCAAATAGTTTTCTTGAAAATAGCATTATTTGTTGATTCCAAATCAGTACTTTATGCTCTAGAATCGTTTAGCCTTGAAACAAGACCTGACTTAGTTATTGAGGCAAATCATTTGGTGCATTGTTTGAGGATTAAAGGTACTTATGTCAGTTTCTGTTGGGTGCCTTCTCATGTGGGCATTTATGGCAATGAAACTGCTGATAAAACAGCTAAAAGAGGAGCACAAGATTCCGAAAAATCAACAAAAATACTTGTCCGACTTTCTGTGAAAGAAGCATACACTATGTTAGAAAAAACAGCATGGGGTCGATTTCATAAACGATGGAAGACAGAGTCTTCAAAACAGAAAGGGACATTATTCCCCGAACGTATTATTAAAGAAAAAATACCGAATTCTTCAGCTTGCTATACAAGATTAATAACCTCTACTTTCTTCCGTATAAAACTTGACGCGCTGAAGATAAAATATGGTAAAAATGTTATATGCATTTGTGGTAAGCAGTTCGGCTAGCATCATAGTTTGTTTCAATGTCAGCAGTTACGTATCTTCTTGCCCAAGTATTTCACAGAGAGTAACTATTCTGCAGATGATTTTGGGGAAGTTATTTCTAACGCGGTTCATTTTGTAGAACTTTCAAAGGCATTAGATTAGTTCATAGCCCTATTTCTACATTCCTTTAATGTACTTCATAATCATGTTAATGGTTTTAGTTATTATCATCATTATTGAATTGTTACTGTTAAAGCTATTTTCATGTTAGTTATGCATTTCTTAGTAGTTTTCTACCTTTTCTGTTTTATTCTGACTTCTCTTTCCCCTCTCCCTACCCCCCCCCCCCCCCCCCCAACCCCCCTTTTTTTCTTTTTTTTATCGTCTAATATCACTGATAGTGAAAAGACGCTAAACTAAAGAACGAACTCATACACACACTCCACAGACAGACAGTCATACACACACACACACACACACACACGCACCCACACACAGACTCCACACACACGTGCCCATATAGACAGACAGACAGACATACACACACACACACACACACATACACACACGCACCCACATACACATTCCACATAAGTACCCACATAGACACACACACACACACACACACACACACACCGAACAAAATGTCAACCGCAGTATAACCAGTCACAGTACTTGTAAACAGTACAGTGGCACCCCAAAGAAGAGGAGAAGACGAGATGCACCATCTGCAACAGCCTGCCCACAATGCGGCCACAGTATAAAGAACCGCATGTCTGTCTTTACGCTGCGTTCCCTCCTCCGTAGTCACTGACGTTGTCATCGTTAGCGATGGACGTCCAAGATAAGGAGCCCCCCACGGCCTCAAGTAAGTGACAGCAGTCTTGATCGTCTGCAGCTCCTCTGAATCTTGTCAAAGTCTGGCGACTGTGTCGCTGTATTTGTAGTTGATTTTAACAAGGTCTTGTCAAAGGTCCGATCACTGACATGGGTCCCTGTGCATGTAATTGATTTTGTCTGGCGGTCTGGGAAGCTGGTCGTGTTCACCAGCTTAGTAGCAGGCAGACAGATTCGTGACATGATCATTCCCTGTGCACTGTTCCGGATGTATGGTACTGCGATCACCACGTCTGGACCTTTCTGCAATGTTGTGTTCATGGAAAAGTAGGGGGGCCGGGAGGGGGAGTTCTCGTTTTTGTTGTTGTTGGAGATGGTGTTGTAGTTGCTGCTGCTGTTATTGCTGTTTGTTGGGGTTTTTTGTTTGTTTGTTTGTTTGTTTTGTTTAACAAGAGAGGCAATGCCTTGTGATACATACATTTTTTTTAATAATCAGAAAAAAACTATGTTCTGTGTTTGTTGTTATGAAGAATCGGGTTATACATAAAAATAATAAAAAGGGGGAGGGGGCTTAAGAGCAGATATCTCTCGGGTGGAGAGAAATAGTATTAGTCACAGCACTATTGTGCATCTTCCAATGACATGTTTTTTAAGCGTTATAAATAAATTACGGTATTCGAAGTGATAGCGCTGTTTAAATCATGTTCGTTTGGTATATCTCGGGCGTTTAAGAAATTCTTTTAAGACCGCGGTAAGGGAGACGTTGTTATCGTCTCAAGCACACCACAACATGTAGCCGTTTTTCTCTAGATCTGCGGAGATCCGTGTTCGACAGGCTTAGGTACACTCGGAAACTACGACACGGTCCATTTAATTTCTCTTTTATGTTCATTCTAGTTAATTTAGTATCCACTTTGAAATATTCATATGCAGTAAACACGTCGATGATGTAGTTAGCGTCACTGGATGTGTTTTGTCCAGAATTTGTGTTTCTTTTCTTTTAATTGCGAACAAACAAAAAAACAACGAAGAAATGCCGTCTTCTAAGTAAATGTGGTTTACGTTCCGGAAACTGGGAAGCAGAATTATGGAATTTTATTTTTTTATCGGGATCGAGCCTCAACGAAATACCGTTGATAATCCGGAAATACGGCTTATTTCCAAAGACTTAAACTTATTATTGGTATGACTGTGAAGGTGTTTTTACCTGCTATGTTTAATCCAAAGTTGGAAAATGAATCTGTCAAAGTTTACCACACACACACACACACACACACACACACACACACACACACACACACACACACACACACCCGAACACCGGGTTATAACACAGACTCACTTTGTTTACACAAATGAGTCGAAAAAATAGGGGGATGGACACACCCGTGCAAACGCGCTTGCACGCGTGCACACAAAAACGCATGCACACACACACACACACACACACACACACACACACACACACACACACACACACACACACACACACAAAGAGACGAGTACATGCGCACGCATACACACGCACACACGCGCGCGCGCACACAAACAAACAAACAACCGTCGCACTCCTCTCCAGCCCACACCCACACCTTTCCTCTCCCTACCCCACCTCCCATCCTCCCCCACCCATGCCCACCCTTCTTTCAACACGACGACACACATACCCTGTCAACAGCAATACGAAAAAAGAAGAAGAAAAAAAGAAGGAAGAAGAAGAAGAAAAAGGGGGAAAAAAGAAGAAAAAAAGAGAAAATATCCCCAACATCAAACAAGGAAGCTGTGTGATTTTAATTTTGATAAGTACGGGGACAAGGGTGTCAGGAAACCTCTACACCCGTGTGGAGCTGAGTGATTTCATTACGATTACCACACACAGCGTCCATCTCTGGAACCGACACTGCCAGACATCTGTGATCGCTCACATCCACTGCGGAGAGAGCGGGGAAGGTGGTGGTAGTGGTGGTGGTGTATATGTGGAGAAATTGAATTGCAATTTTAACTATAAAAAAATACGTATAAAAAAACAGGACTGTCCAGCAAAGGTTTGTGTGTTTTGTGTATGTATGTATGTATGCATGTATGTATAAACTGCACTGTCCTGCAAAGGTTTGTGTGTTTTGTGTATGTATGTATGTATGTATGTATGTATGCATAAATTGGACTGTCCAGCAAAGGTCTGTGTGTATGTATTCATGTATGTATGTATACATGCAAATGCTTGTGTGTTTTGTGTATGTATGTATGCAAAGGTTTGTGTGTTTTGTGCATGTATGCATGTACGTATGCATGTATGTATGCACAGGTATGTATGCATGCAAGTATGTATGCATTGTGTAGGCACAAAGTATGTATGGTATGTATGCCAATGCATGCTCTCCACTATTATCAAATTCTAGCCCAGATACATGCAAATGCTTTGTGTGTTTTGTGTATGAATGTATTGTATGCATGTATGGTATGTATGTAGGTTATTATGCAAAGGTTTGTGCGTTTTGTGCCATGTATGCAGGATGTATGCATGGATGTAGGCACAGGTATGTTATTTATGCATGTATGTATGCACAGGTATGTATTTATGCCATGTATGTATTCACAGGTATGTATGTATGTATGCATGCATGCATGTCTCTCCACTGTTATCAAATTCTAGCCCAGATGGTTGGGATAACAGTTGCCTTTGTCGGACACTAATGACTTCCATGCATGTATGTATGAAGATGTGGTGGCAGATTGGGTAAGGCGCTGAACTTCTGGTCATGGTTTGAGGACTAGTTTCAGCATGACGTTTTGTGTATATATGTATGTGGAGTGATGGCCTAGAGGTAACGCGTCCACCTTGGAAGCGAGAGAATCTGAGCGCGCTGGTTCGAATCACGGCTCAGCCGCCGATATTTTCTCCCCCATCCACTAGACCTTGAGTGGTGGTCTGGACGCTAGTCATTCGGATGAGACGATAAACCGAGATCCCATATGCAGCATGCACTTAGCGCACGTAAAAGAACCCGCGACAACAAAAGGGTTGCTCCCGGCAAAATTCTGTAGAAAAATCCACTTGGATAGGAAAATCAAATAAAACAGCACGCAGGAAAAAATACCAAAAAAATTGGGTGGCGCTGTAGTGTAGCGACGCGCTCTCCCTGGGGAGAGCAGCCTGAATTTCATACAGAGAAATCTGTTGTGATAAAAAGAAATACAAACACAAATACAAATATGTATGTATGTGGGTGATGTCTGCACGTTTACAATGCCAGTATATCTACAGTGTACAAATGTAGCGGAGAAGGATGACACGTTTGGGGCGAGGGATGTGTGTGTGTGTGTGTGTGTGTGTGTGTGTGTGTGTGTGTGTGTGTGTGTGTGTGTGTGTGTGTGTGTGTGTGTGTGTGTGTGTGTGCAATGTTGTTGTCTTTTTTTTTCTTTTTCTTTTTTACTCAACAAAAACTTGTTCTGACTTCAACAATGCCTTTCAGTTCACGCCCAATGAACTTTTATTTCCATCAATATTATCACGGTCGTCGTGTTATAGACACACGGACACGTAACATTTCTGTTGTATTGCATTGTATTGCATTGTGTTGTATTGTACTGTATTCTATTGTATTGTACTGTAGTATTTTTTTCTCAAGGCCTGACTAAGCGCGTTGGGTTACGCTGCTGGTCAGGCATCTGCTTGGCAGATGTGGTGTAGCGTATATGGATTTGTCCGAACGCAGTGACGCCTCCTTGAGCTACTGAAACTGTAGTATATTGTACTCTATTATATTGTATTATACTGTGTACTTTTTGTCTTGTGCGTCACCTAGAACAACGCCACTGATCTTTCATTTCTGTCTATATCCTAGTGAAGTTTTGTACAGGCTTTTCCCAGGGATAAACCCTCTGCTCCCGCGGGCCTCTTTAAGTGCACGCTGCACACAAGCTTCATCCAAAAGACCATTATAGCAGAGATTTTTTTTTTTTTTTAAGATATCGGTCTGTTCGTGGGATTGTTTTCTCATGTGCAGAGCTATGATACCATGCAGTATTGTATATTACATTGTTTCATGTGAGGCGCTTTGATTCCATAGTATCGGGAGTTTGTGCCATATAAAAACGATGTATAATTGACATCATTATTTGACGGGCGCAATAGCCGAGTGGTTAAAGCGTTGGACTGTCAATCTGAGGGTCCCGGGTTCGAATCACGGTGACGGCGCCTGGTGGGTAAAGGGTGGAGATTTTTACGATCTCCCAGGTCAACATATGTGCAGACCTGCTAGTGCCTGAACCCCCTTCGTGTGTATATGCAAGCAGAAGATCAAATACGCACGTTAAAGATTCTGTAATCCATGTCAGCGTTCGGTGGGTTATGGAAACAAGAACATACCCAGCATGCACACCCCCGAAAACGGAGTATGGCTGCCTACATGGCGGGGTAAAAACGGTCATACACGTAAAAGCCCACTCGTGTGCATACGAGTGAACGCAGAAGAAGAAGAAGAAATCATTATTGTTACCATTATTATGACTTACCAGTCGTAGGTGCAGCGTATATGGACCCACCCACACGCTGTAACGTCCCCTTTGGGCGGAAGCAGCCAGTTGCAATCTACGGGGTTTTAGGGAGGGTTTTCCCTCCTCTGCATTCACACTGAATGTAACAGTTCATGAATCGTGTCCACAACCCTGAAGGTAGATGTTGAGGCTCTAGCCGTGCGATGAATAGACTGTATAGATTCTATGTGAGGTGCATTCCTTAGGACTTAACGATCTTTAAAAAAAAAAGGAAGTGTTGTAAATGCTGTAAGTGTTCAATGCATCTCTGAATTTGTTTTTTCATCCTTTTATTTTTTCTATTTTTTTAGATGAAGCAGATACGTTTTTTCCCTTCCTCTGGATGCAGTGTGTGTGGATGCTGTATTGATAGGAAGAGGTAGAGAAAGAGGGAGGGGGGAAGGAAGGAAGGCAGGGAGAGAGTGATAGATGGGGGATGCCGGTGGGGGGCGGAGGGGGGGGGGACGTTTTCATGCAGGATATCAACACGCAAGAGGTAAAAGCTGGGTCGGCAACAGCTGAAATATTACCACAACGACAAAAGAAGTAGATCTGAAGAGAAATGTAAATACAGTGAAATAAATGAATAAATAAATGCATCGACTTTTTACTTTTATATTTCCATACCCTTTTGACCACGCACGTTGTGGAATATATATATATATATATATATATATATATATATATATATATATATATATATTCTGAAGATTTTCTGTACGTTTTTTAGACGACAAACAAGATGACAGATGGCGAAATAAATAGCAAACGGACCTCTGATATTTGCACGCGGTTCTAATCTGTTCGGTAAATCTAATCTTTCAGAATGTATTTAAATTCATTTACTGATTTTTTTTTTCGGGTGTTTTTTTGTTCTTGTTGTTGTTGTTGTTGCTGGTGTTGTTTGCTTGCTTTTTGGTTTGTCTGTTTTGTTTGTTTTGCTGCTGTCTGTTCTTCTTTTTGTTTGTTTGTTATGTACTTTTTTGTTGTTGTTTTTGTGTGTGATTTTTTATTTGTTTGTTTGTTTTTGCTGTGTTTTTGTTTTTTTCGTTTGAAGTAATGTATTTGAAGGGGAGAGAGTGGAAAAATGGGAAAACGAAGAAGCTGATGGCGTGCGCCCGCGCGTTTGAATGTGTGTGTGTGTGTGTGTGTGTGTGTGTGTGTGTGTGTGTGTGTGTGTGTGTGAAGTTGTTTGTATTTCAGATTTTGATGTATGATACCAATGTGCGTGTGTGTGTGTGTGTGTGTGTGTGTGTGTGTGTGTGTGTGTGTGTGTGTGTGAATTATTTCTATTCCTACACATTCATACACACCCATCTATCCACTATTCGAATAATTTAATATCAAGTTTAGTTTTAAAGGAAGAATTTTTTTATTTGCAATATATCTGTATTTCATATTTTCCTGTTTCAAATGTCTGTTTTACAATGTGACCACTCAAGTTACTGTGATGGTGATTGTGCCAAGTTCTTGCTTCCCTCCCTTTGAGCCCTCTCCGCGCCGTGGATCATGTGAGAGAATGATTCTTCATTTTGGGTTGGAATGCGATTCACTTGTATGTTGAAATGGCTTGATATATACACTTTTTTTTCTTTTCTGTTTTTCCCCTTGCATTGAAGGTTATATTTCTCTCATTGAAGCATCATGTTTGACCGAATTTTGCACAGTTTACATATGTCACCAAAGGGAATTCACATCATTAACACATTAGGCAATTGCAATGAACTTCAGTGACAACTAACTTGCAAGGATATTTATATTTCATAATACACAAAGAATAAAAAGAAAGAATGAAAAAAGTGAAAGAAAAAAACAAGAAAAACAACTAATTATCTGTCTTTAATAAAGATATTTTTAATCCAAAAAATGTTTTAAACATGGCATGTATCAAACACATTCGACCCCTTTACACATTTAAGAAACGCCTGTAATCAATATCTTTTAAGACAACCATTTTGCTTTAAAGTCTTGAATGTTAGATTACATTCATGCATTGTGTTCTTCTATCTTATAACGCCGGGAAATTTATTTTTCAAAAGCTGCTAAGTTGGGTCTGCTTTTGTCAAATTTACATTTATAAATGTCCTTTTTTTTCCAAGAAGTATCAACAGGCCGAAAACTGTATCAGTGCATAAACATTGAGCAATGCCAAAGAGTACCATGCTTTCAGTTATTTTGATATTGGTACATGTTACACATTTCACCCTCTGTAATTCTTCCAAATTCTACCAGAAGTGTTTTGAATGTCAGCATCTCCAGAACATGTGCTCAATGTTGTCCTTTTCATTCATACAAAAATCACAATAATTATTATTTGCAACCCTCATTTCTTTCAGGACAATATTAGTTCCAAGGATTATGTGTAATATGTATAACTGGAGCCATTTCAGCTTAATGTCTTGAATTTTGCTTGTTTTGTAAAATGCTAGTTTCCATGAAATTTCTGTTTCCATTTTCTCAGACCACTTTGAACAAGGCTTTCGAAGTTTGTCATCCAATACCAGAATGTCATAGAATAATCTCTTCTGGTTCCTTTAGGTACTGAATATATTATTTTCAACATACTGGGGGTATCATGTGCACAGTTATTTGGAACGCTCAGCTTTGTCTGTTGTACATATTTTGTAATGGATGTTTAACAGCTATCAAATGCTAATATATATATATATATATATCAACAGCTTTTAACTTTCTGTCCCTCAGTTATGACGAGCCTGAGGGCAAATTTCGTTACAATGTGTGTTTCAGATATGAAAGGGATTGATTGGTTGATTGATGGATTGATTGATTGATTGATTGGTGGGTGGGTGGGTGGGTGGGTGATCAACTGATTGATTGATTGATGGATGGATGGATGGAAGTATGGATGGATGGATGAATCAGCTGATTGCTTGATTGATTGATTGACTTAGTTATCCTTGTTTTAATGTTGACGCTGCAGTGATCGCATAATACACACTAAAACGCTCACGACTTTGACTCTGCACTTCAGCAACCCATTCATTAGTTCAAAACGATTGTTTTCCATCACTCCTTCTGACGTTACTCTGAATCCACCTTCATTCCACAACTGACTTCACAAGTATGGCTCATCCCTATCACTCAAACCTGTTCCTCTTGAGTTACAAATTTTTAAAAATGGGGACAAGAAAACTTGGGGAAATCAGCAAGAAACTCCACACTGAATGAATATGACCGAAGAGGTCGACGTGAAGCCCTAACGAAGTGCAAACTCTCTGTGGGGGTCTCACAATTCTTTCTCAAGGCCTGACTAAGCGCGTTGGGTTACGCTGCTGGTCAGGCATCTGCTTGGCAGATGTGGTGTAGCGTATATGGATTTGTCCGAACGCAGTGACGCCTCCTTGAGCTACTGATACTGATACTGTGGGGGTCCGTAAGGGGCGCAGGAGGGAGAGCGCGATGGGGACATAAACCATGCTTGATTCCACAAGGACCATGGCTTCGTCCATGGACTGGGTGTTTGTCAACCCCTATTGCTGCTATTTAGAGATTGCCGCCTGCTCTTTTCACCGTCCCTCTTGGTGAATAAGATGTTAAGGCTGATGAAGAGGAGGAGGAGGAAGAAGAAGAAGAAAAGAAGATGCTGCTGCTGATGATGATGATGATAATGATGGTAAAGGAGAAATTTAACAAGATCACGATGGGAAAGACGTAAAGATTTTGATAATAATAATAATAATAAGGAGAAGAAGAAGAAGATAATGACAATGCTGATGATGATGATGATGATGATGAAGAGGAGGGGTTTAAGAGGAGGAGGAGAATCATTCATGATGATGAGGAGGAGGAGGGGTTTAAGAGGAGGAGGAGAATCATTCATGATGATGAGGAGGAGGAGGGGTTTAAGAGGAGGAGGAGAATCATTCATGATGATGATGAGGAGGAGGAGGAGGGTTTAAGAGGAGGAGGAGAATCATTCATGATGATGATGAGGAGGAGGAGGAAGGATAAAGAATGAGGAAAGAAAATATTAAAAAAAGGAAAACAGAAGAAGAAGATAATGACGAGGAGGAGGAGGAGGCCGAAGAGGAGGCGGAGGAGGAAAGAGAAAGATCACTATGAGAAAGAAAAAAATAAAAAAAATTTTTAAAGACGAAGAGGAGAAGAGGAGGAGGAGGAGGGAAAGGAAGAATAAGATGTGACAAGGAGAAGAAGTAAGGCAGATATTTGACCTGAGGGTTGAGGCTGACACACCTCCTGCATACAACCCTCATTCCCAACCCCAGTATTTGTATTTGTATTTCTTTTTATCACAACAGATTTCTCTGTGTGAAATTCGGGCTGTTCTCCCCAGGGAGAGTGCGTCGCTACACTACAGCGCCACCCTTTTTTTTGTATTTTTTCCTGCGTACAGTTTTACTTGTTTTTCCTATCGAAGTGGATTTTTCTACAGAATGTTGCCAGGAACAACCCTTTTGTTGCGCTAAGTGCATGCTGCACACGGGACCTCGGTTTATCGTCTCATCCGAATGACTAGCGTCCAGACCTCCACTCAAGGTCTAGTGGAGGGGGAGAAAATATCGGCGGCTTAGCCGTGATTCGAACCAGCGCGCTCAGATTCTCTCTCGCTTCCTAGGCGGACGCGTTACCTCTAGGCCATCACCCCGCTATTGAAGTTAAGGTGAGTTTTTTTCTTATGGTGATTGAGCTTCATGAGATTTAGGTGAGCTATATTCACAGAACCTAAATTAAGATATTTAGTAAGGGGATCTTGGTACTGAACATGACCCTGATATTTCAGGGTTTTGTTGTTGTTGTTTTTTAGATGAAACATATATGTATTTCCCACGTGCTCTGAAGGACGAACAAGGCCGAGCGGAGGTGGCATAGGAATTCAGTTTAGGCTGTGAAAGCGACAGGGAAACAAGCGAGATCATCAGTTTAGCAACATAACTAGGACGACAGCATTAGATGTTATTTTCTCATCCCCTTGGTTCTGTGTTTCTGGGTCACACATAAAAAAAGTTTAAATGAAGATTCTGCAAACTTCTCTCCTAACCTTCCGAGTAAGTATTGGTGGCACACACACACCCACACCCACACCCACACCCACACACCCACTCACACACACACACACACACACACACACACACACACACACACACACACACACACACACACACACAGAGAGAGAGAGAGAGAGTGGAAGAAGGAACGTTGCACAAATGTGGTCATAATATTCGAAAGAGTTATCAATCTGTTCGGCAACTTTATCTAAAAATTATATTGCATTCATGACAGTGAGAATGTTATTATATATTTTCTTTTATTAACGTTAACGTTATATTACAGGGGAAGAGAGATAGATTGAAGAAAATAGGCAGAGAATGTGAAAAAGTTTGCTTGTGTATGCGTTCGCGCGCGCGCGCCCGTGTGTGTGTGTGTGTGTGTGTGTGTGTGTGTGTGTGTGTATGTGTATGTGAGTGTGTGTGTGTGTGTGTGTGTGTGTGTGAGTGTGAGTGTGTGTGTGTGTGCGTATGTGTGTGTGTGTGTGTGTGTGTGTGTGTGTGTGTATGTGTGTGTGTGAGTGTGTGTGTGTGTGTGTGTGCGTATCTGTGTGTGTGTGTATGTGTGTGTGTGTGTGAGTGTGTGTGTGTGCGTATGTGTGTGTATGTGTGTGTGTGTGTGTATGTATGTGTGAGTGTGTGTATGTGTGTGAGTGTGTGTGTGTGTGAGTGTGTGTGTGTGTGTGTGTGTGTGTGTGTGTGTGTGTGTGTGTGTGTGTGTGTGTGTGTGTGTGTGTGTGTGTGTGTGTGTGTGTGTGTGTGTGTGTGTCCGTTCACGTGTCAGTGGGCGTACATACGCGTGAGGTACCGAGAGTGATCTACAACCCGTGCGTGTTCATGCACACACACACACACACACACACACACACACACACACACACACACACACACACACACACACACACACACACACACACACACACACACACACACAATAGCGCACGGTTCTCGCGTTTGCGTGGGCAAAGCAACGACCTGAAAACATCATATACCATTGCTGTTGCTGCTGTTGCTGCTGTTGTTGTTGTTGTTGTTGTTGACGTTTTGCAAGAGCAGCTGCTGTCGAACATTACACGGTGATTGAAACGCACGTCTTTTCACGTCTCT
>NC_134884.1:9749809-9754809 GCF_041734735.1 Babylonia areolata
ACTCGCGTAATTTCAGCCAGTAGGTAGGCTATACCAAAGTGTTGAAATGGCTCTGTCCGCCTAAGCGTTAAAATTGTTCAGTCTATATATAGTTCTAATACTTTCTACCAGTAAACGTTTACGAGCGAACAGGTGAGCTGATTCGATATGTGATATCGTTACCATTCCCCATATTTCGGAGAAATACGCCATCATAGGTTTGATCTAGGCATCAAACAGCTAGGAAATATACTCGCAGACGAGTCAAAAGTCCCAAGAGATTTGTCTTCAAATTAAAATACTTTAATTCTTGTAATACAGATGTAGAATCGACACAAAATAACACTTGAAATATGGTAATGGGAAGATATATTAAATGATTTAAATGATGAGAGCTTTGCTGATGACACACAACTTTATCAGTCGGCTTCCATAGCTGAATTTGATGCACTGGTGACTCAAACACAGGAGTGCATTGCTGGCCTAAAGGACTGGATGACTCTCAACAAGCTGCAATTAAATGATGATAAGACTGAATTGATGATAACCTGTCCAAAGAAGTTTCGTCAACATCCTTCCTTTCCTGACTCTGTTCTGATCAATAGCACACCTGTTTCACTTTCTCCCTCTGTTCGCAGTCTTGGTGTAATCCTGGACCAGTCTCTTTCCTTCCAACAGCACATTTCGAATATCTGTAAAGTTGCCTATTTGGAACTGCGTAGAATCAGCTCTATCCGCCACTATCTCTCAACCGATGCAACCAAGACACTTGTATGCTCTCTGGTTCTCTCAAGATTGGATTACTGCAACTCTCTTTTGGCCGGCCTTCCCAAATACCTGTTAGACAGACTCCAACGAATTCAGAATAACGCTGCCAGACTCATTTGCATAGCTTCTAAATTTGACCATGTTTCTCCTCTCCTTCAGTCTCTCCACTGGTTGCCTGTTTCTGATCGAATAGACTATAAGCTATCCACTCTGACCTTTTCTGCAGTCCACGGATCTGGCCCCAAGTATCTTTCTGAACTCATCCATATCTATACCCCGTCTCGCCAGCTCCGTTCTTCCTCTGATACTCGACTTCTCAGGATACCTCACGTCAGAAGTAAGACCTATGGACACAGATCGTTTTCTTTTCAATCGCCAAAGACGTGGAACAAGCTCCCTGATAACCTCCGTCACTCTGATTCCCTCACATCTTTTAAATCTCGTCTCAAAACTCACCTTTTCCCTCAGCAATAAGTTCAATTGTGGCAGGTCCACAACTACATGCATGTATATGAATGTGTATTGTGTGTGCGTGTGTTTATGTAAGTTTGTGCCTGCCTATGTGTGCGTATTTGTTAGGGTAGCTGTTAGATACACATGTATGTTAAAATGTATGTATGCAGTGTGTGTGTGTGTGTGCGTGCGTGCGTGTGTGTGTGCGCGTACGTGCGTGCGTGCGTGTGTGTGTGGTCACATTTTGGTGTGTGTATGTAACATAGATATAATGTTTTATGTTATCAAAAGCGTTTTTGTAAAGCACCTAGAGCAGATTTCTGGATAGTGTGCTATATAAGTATCCATTATTATTATTATTATTATTATTTAATCCCATTAATATAGCCATAAGTCTGCTGTGAATATAGAAAAATCTTTACCGATATGATAGTACTTCTCTACTTTTAATGACGTGTGTGTGTGTGTCTGTGTCTGTGTTTGTGTGTGTGCGCGCGCGCATGTTATTTTAGTAATATATACCTTTTTATTTGTTAGATGTTTTCATTTGTAAATATTGCTGTGCAATACCCTATTGTCTTAACATGAGTATGTGTGGGGGGGGAGGGGTTGGGCGGGGGCGGGGGGGGGGGTTAGTCTATCGTCAGCTATTGGGAATTCTTATATGACTAGTTTTAATCTCTTTTTATGTTGCGCATGATGATTTTATGTTAGTGGTTACAACGAGCCTGGGATTGCACGTGGATTAATAAAGTGTTATTGATTTGATTCGATTTGATTTGATTTGACCACATTGTTTCAAGTTCAAATACTTTGGCTGTTTTCAAACTCGCTGCATACAGATTCAACAGAAAGTAGAAACAGACAGACAGACAGAGGGAGAGAGAACGAGAACGAGAACGAGAGAGAGAGAGAGAGAGAGAGAGAGAGAGAGAGAGAGAGAGAGAGAGAGAGAGAGAGAGATCGCTAAATAGGATGCATAAGAACAGCAGCATCACAATAGATCCCTGTGGCATTCAGAAAACCCCACTTTTCGCTGTGCCCTTCTTTTACTGAACTGATTTTCAGGAAGAATTAAAAGCCTGGAAACGTAATTACAGTTTTGTTCAGTTTCTAATCAGAAACTCCATGATCAACGAAATCCAAATACCTCTTTCCAACACGGAAAATTACATCACCCAAATCTTATTTTCGATGATCGCAGGTAACCGCCCGTCGTATAACTCAATTACTCAAGCATATTCACGGACGCGCGCGCGCGCACACACACACACACACACACACACACACACATATATATATATATTTATATATATATATATATATATATTCATGTGCACGCGCGAATCTACGCACACAGTAGGAGGGATAGAGGGTTTGCGAGAGAGAAAAAGACAGAAATAATCACAGAGCCACAGACAGACAAACAGAGATGGAGAGGGAGAGTCAGAAAGAGACACGATGACGGAAAAAAAAGATATAAACTACACACACACACACACACACGCACACGCACACGCAGAGGGAGAGACGATTCAAGTTCAATTTCCTACGGCAAAAGAACTGTCAAACCGAAGTGTTGTTCTTCAGTTTAACGTCTTTTAACTGTAAGTGATATTAGACGAGGGTAGGAAAAAAAATCGAGAGGGGAGGGGGGGGGACGGAAAAGAAATTACTGTGTACGCATGCGAGTAAGTGAAAGCGTGTGTATGTGTGTGCGCGCGCGCGTGTGTGTGTATGTGTGTGTGTGTGTGTGTGTTGCATACAGAAAATGATTGATTTAAGTTTGTTTTAAAAAAATAAACAAGAGAGGCAAGGCCTTCAAGACTCACTTGTGATACACTTTTTTTTTTTAATGTATTCGTTAAAATGTGTTCTTTATTTATCATTATAAAGCTTCGGGTTAAAAAAAATGAAAAAAGAAAGAAAAAATAGTCCTGATGGCAGATTTGAACCCCGCGTGTTCGGGTGAGAAGAAGCTGTCTTACACTACCGTGGCTCCGTAACTAACGTTCAAAAATTTAATATCTAAACATGCTTTTTTTTAAAGGGCGATAAATCGATTGCGGTATTCGCAGTGAGAACGCTGTTTAAATCATATTATTCTGGTGTATCTTGGGCATTCAAAAATTCTTTAAGGGCAATTAAAAAATCTTTTTCAAGTCCGCGGTAAAGGAGACGTGGTTATCGCCGCAATCACACTGCAACATTTAGCCGTTTTCTCTGGATCTAGATAGATGTACAAGTTTACTTACACCCGCCGGGAATGTACGACACGGTCGATTCAATTTCTCTTTTATGTTCATTCTAGTTTTATAGTTTTAAAGTTGATATGAAAATTTAGTATTTTGTTCAACTAATAACATGTAGAGCCAAGTACAAGTACTTCTAAACGTCGTATGAAGTGAACAGGACTTCATTTTGAGAAAAGTCAAGACTGGAAATGTTTACGTTTTATCAAGGGTGTTAACTCTCATGGTTTATTATTTTTAACTGTGAATTCCGACTGATTTTGTTGATATTTTTATGGCAGTTTGGGGCATAATCCAGTAAGTGATGAGGCGTTCACAAATTTTTCTCTGAATAAATATTTAACGGTCTCCTTCTCCAACTTTCCATCACATGTTATCGTGTATTGTCGATTTAATATAGGATTGAACGGACAGGTCAACAACTTGAAACAAAATGGCGTCCTTCGCGTTGGCGAAGAATATGAGTACGAACTTTGAATATATATAAATATGTGTACGCAACTGATTTTTGCCCATGACCTTCAGGGCTCAGCCAATAGATCTATAAAGTCCACTCATAGTACTGATTTTAGTATTTTCCGAAAAAGACTACTTGGGCGAATGAACATCGTGAAAGCCCTGTACACTGAGAGTAAAACACACAAGCTTTTTATGTATTGTGTATAATTTCAAAATGTAATGTTTAAGATGAGAAAGATCGTTTAAAGCAGATTAACCCCCTTAGCATTAATTACAGATTAATTTCCCTTTTTTTACGATCTGCACCAAAGACATGCACCGGAAATATAACGTCCATGCTTAGCAAAAGAAGTTCCTGTTTGAACAAAAAATGATAAAAAAAATTACTGCTCTTGTTGTGTCAGAATATCAGATCAAAGTGCAAAAGTTTAGACAACAACAAAAATATAAATATAACAGTAAATTCAGTTTGCATATAATTTGGCTTCTTTTATATTTTTTGTACCCATTTTAGAGGTGCAATATTGTGTTAAACACGATGACTGGAAAGAACTGAATTGTTCCTATTTTTATGCCAAATTTGGTGTCAACTGACAAAGTATTTGCAGAGAAAATTGCAGAGAAAATGGCAATGTCAAAGTTTACCACGGACACACAGACACGCAGACACAGAGACAACCGAACACCGGGTTAAAACATAGACTCACTTCGTTTACACAGGTGAGTCAAAAAAGCATAACAATTTTACATCTTTCTAATGAAAAACTAACAACTATAACCGAAGTGTATGTGTGTGTGTAGAAAAACAGCGAATCTACAAGTCAGACAATTGTTTATAGTTTTCCGTTAATTAGACTATGTTCTGAACGAATATATATATATATGTGTGTGTGTGTGTGTGTGTGTGTGTGTGTGTGTGTGTTCTTCTTGGGAATGATGCAGAACTATACGGTATCCACTGGAGACAATCGGTGAATAAATTAGCCTTCTGTGTGGATATGACTGTAAAAAAACAAGGTCATTTGTTGTTGTTGTTTTAGACTCAGCAGTCTTCTTGTCGTGTTATCGACGTACAGGATGCTTTCAAGC
>NC_134884.1:9762309-9767309 GCF_041734735.1 Babylonia areolata
ATCAGACATGGCAAGGGATCGGATGTTTCTCAGGATCAGGGACAGCGCATCATCAGGGATAGCACAGGGATTGTATTGTATTGTATTGTATTGTATTGTATTGTATTGTATTACGTTTTTGTCGCAACAGATTTCTCTGTATGAAATTCGGGCTTCTCTCCCATGAGAGAGTGCGTCGTTACAGTACATCGCCCCCATCTTTTTTTTTTTCCTTTTACTTTTTCAGTCTGCAAGTATACTGCTTTCTTAACTGTCTGTGTATTTTCTCTGCAGAATTTGCCAGGGGCAACCATTTTGTTGCCGCGGGTTCTTTTACGTGCGCTAAGTGCATGCCTCACACGGGACCTCTGTTTATCGTCTCATCCGAATGACTAGCGTCCAGACCACCGCTCAAGGTTTAGCGGAAATGGAAAATCCCTGGCGACTGTGGGATTCGATCCCATGCTCTTTGATTCCCTCGCTTCCTAGAAAGACGCGTAACCACTAGGCCACCATTCCACTGCTTTATGACAGATGTCATGATTCACGGTTGGCGCAAGAATCGGGAATTGCTCAGGATCGTGGACGTCTTAATTAAATGCTAAAGATAACAATAATGATAATGATAATAATAATCTGTGGTGAATCAAAATCAAGAAAGATGCTACCGTGGCCTGGTGGTAATGTGTCCCAACTAAGAAGCAAGTGTCCCAAAGTTCGAGTCCCTGACTGCCAGTCATTCCTATTGGACAACAACCCGAGGTCACCAGCACAGTGTCCGCCTAGTGCACTTAAAGGAACTCATGCCAACAAAAGAGCTGTCTCTAACAAACGTATGTGGAAAAATCGATATTTACCTTAAACGAATGCATTTTAGACAGAAAAAAGAATAGAATAGAATATGTCTATATTACCAAGTGTACCGGGGTCATAAGGAATATGGGGGTGGGGGGTTGGGGGGGGGGGGGGGGGGGGGATATAACACAACAAGATACGAACGTAAATCGAAAATCATACGCAGATGCAGTAGAAATTATGATACATACAATGCATGTTTATATGAATCAGAATGAATGTTTATATATATGTATATAGATAGATAGATAGATATAGATATATATAGATATATATGGAGGAGAGAGAGAGATGTGGTGCTACTCGAAGGAGACACGCTCTCCCCGGGGAGAGCAGCCCGATTTTCACAAAATGTATGCAATACATACAACATATCACAATACAATACAATACAATACAATACAATACAATACAATAACGTCGAGTGGCTGGAAGAAGGATCGTGCTCCACTGGACAGACCCCAATGCATGATCTCATTGTTCGCTGCAGTTTAGTCAGGTGGATGTTCCGGAGAGGAAGAAGTGGATGATATGACATTGCTTGGTGCGTATGCTCTGTCACTAGTTTCCAACAAGTTGGTGATGGCGTGGCATGCATTGATTTCATACTTGTACTGGTTAACTCAGTTTGCTTCCACACAACCGTGATTGGCTTGGTCAGTTTGTTTCCTGTGGCTTGAATCCACTTCTTTGCTTCTTCCCTCACTCCCCCCCACCCCCACCCCCCGACCCGACCACCAGCACACTTAGTAACTTTGTCTCCCTGCTTCTGTAAGGAGGAAGGTGGCAGAATGGTTAACACGTTCAGCTGCCAAATACACAGAATCCGTGAGGGTGTTGGTTCAAATCCCGCTCTCGCCCTTTCTCCCAAGTTTGACTGGAAGATCAAACTGAGCCTCTAGTCTTTCGGATGAGACGATAAACCGAGGTCCCGTGTGCAGCTCGCACTTGGCGCACTGAAAAAGAACCCATGGCAACGAGAGTATTGTCCTCTGACAAAATTATGTAAAAAGAAATCCACTCTGATGGGTACACAAATATATAAGCATGCACTCAAGGCCTGACAAGCACGTTGTGTTATGCTGCTGTCAGGCATCTGCCTAGCAGATGTGGTGTAGCGTTTATGGATTTGTCCGAACGCAGTGACGCCTCCTTGAGAAACTGAAACTGAAACTTTATTTTGTTTGTTAGTTTGGTGGTTGTTGTTGTCGTTGTATTTGTATTGATGTTGTTGACGAGAGTGATACAGCTGAATCATCAGACTGCGGAACATGGTATCAGTATTGCCTGAACTCGTCGGTACAGGTTTCCTGAATCTGGATGCATATAGCAGAAAGTTTCTCTTCACTCAGAATTGCTTGAACTCTCTGGCCATCCTTTGCCATAATGACGAAAGTTCCAGAACGAATGCGGTATCTGCGTTGGTCAACGATCAGTATCGTCTGGACCGGATCGTACAATTACACCGAGCATTGCCACAGCACGCCGGACTACCACTTGTAAGCTGAACGTCTTCATTGTTTCAGTCACACGTCTCAGCCGGTGCAGCGTACTACAATGACCCCTTGCCAGATATAGCCCTGGGGGGTTTTTTTGTTTGTTTTTTGGGGTTTTTTTTTTACATTTCCTGATATATCACATTATGTGGATAGACGTTAAACTGGGAATTTTTTTATGAATATATATATATATATTGCAAACAAAAAAATCAAGCCAGCACTATGTGTTCTTGTTTCTTAAGTCATATAAAATTCATTAACAATTATTCATTTCAGCAGCTGAAACTGTCCCCCATATGATCACTTTCTTATGCAAGTATTTCTCTCTTTTTTTGTTTTTTCTTCTTTTTTTCTCTCTTTTTCTTTCGATTTATTAAGACAAGACAAGGAGAAAAGAAATGAAACGCCAAGGCCAATATTTTGGAGATGATTTAAACAGATCGTTGTCACACATTTAGCTAAGATTACATTGGGGTGTTGTGTTTGCTTACATCAGAAAAGGCCTGTGTAACTTGCCGTTGGCTACACTTGCACTAGGATAGGTTTTCTTTGTTGTTGTCTTGTTGTTGTTTTCTTGTCATATTTCCCTCGGCTGTTGTGAGAGACTTCAGAATAACGTAATGTGTCCAAAAAAAAGGGAACTGGTGCATTGTTAATTGCCCACGTTTATCATATCCTTTGATAAAGTTTCGTTGCAGTAACCATAAACTGCTGGAAGAGAAGGCGAAAAAGGAGGAAACGGAATTTGCAAGGGATGTCATATGGGTACTGATGGGGATGAATTTCGTTTTGTTTTAGAATGTCCCAAAATTACTGTAATTCGAAATAAATTGATACCACATAGATATAAATCACACATGTCAATGTTCGGTTTATGTGATTTATTCAGTGCTGGGAAGAAACACAACTTAAGTGTGTGTGTGTGTGTGTGTGTGTGTGTGTGTGTGTGTGTGTGTGTGTGTGTGTGTGTGTGTGTGTGTGTGTGTGTGTGTGCTTGCGTGGGTGTGCATTTTTGTGTGTTTCGGAGACATCGTTGGCCTGAAGTGGTGATTCGGTGAGTATGTATTGCTATTGTGTTATTATATCCTCCACGCCCCAAAAGGGTCAAAAGGATTAAAATTCTTTGAATCTTTGAATCTTTTGAGTGAGAGAAGAACGCAATGCCATTTTTCTTTCTCTTTTTTTCCCTGTTTTATTGTTTGTTTGTTTGTTTGCTGTCCCATCACATGCACCATGTCAGTGGTATTTCTCCCTCGCTGGTCACAGGCACAACAAACATCGTCTACCGTAATGTGAGCTCCACGAGTCTACAGGGATTTTCCGATGCCCGGTCGCCAGGATGCCACACATCAGAGGAGATCCTGCGCTGCTGCTGAGTCACTTTGGCGGGATGATTCATCTTTCTGTTACTGTGGGGACATAATTCTATATGTCTGGGTTCTTTTTCTTTCCCTCTTCTTTTTTTTTTTTTTTTTTTTGTTTTTTGTTTGTTTCTTTGTTTTTTTTGTTTTTGAAGAAGAAGAAGACGATGATGATGATGATGATGATGATAATGATGATGAGGAGGAGGATGATAATGATGATGATAATGAGATAGAGTGGAAGCAAGGAGTTAAGGAGAGCATAAATATCAAATAAATATCAAACCAGCTGTGGCTGCAACATTATACACATGCAATTTTCCATTCAGAAGACTTCTTAAGTTACCACAGGTGTTTATATCATGTTTCCATATAGAACGAAATTTTCTGCATATATATATATATATATATATATATATATATATATATATATATATATATGTGTGTGTGTGTGTGTGTGTGTGTGTGTGTGTGTGTGTGTGTGTGTGTGTGTGTGTGTGTGTGTGTGTGTGTGTGTGTGTGTGTGTGTGTGTGTTGTATTTTGTATTTCTTTTTTTCACAACAGATTTCTCCGTGTGAAATTCGAGCTGCTCTCCCCAGGGAGAGCGCGTCGCTACATTACAGCGCCACCATTTTTTTTTTTTTTTTTTTTTTTTGCATTTTTTCCTGCGTGCAGTTTTATTTGTTTTTCCTGTCGAAGTGGATTTTTCTACAGAAAAATATTATTTTGCCAGGAACAACCCTTTTGTTGCCATGAGTTCTTTTACGTGCGCTAAATGCATGCTGCACACGGGACCTCGGTTTATCGTCTCATCCGAATGACCAGCGTCCAGACCACCACTCAAGGTGTAGTGGAGGGGGAGAAAATATCGGCGGCTGAGCCGTGATTCGAACCAGCGCGCTCAGATTCTCTCGCTTCCTAGGCGGACGCGTTACATCTAGATGTGTGTGTGTGTGTGTGTGTGTGTGTGTGTGTGTGTGTGTGTGTGTGTGTGTGTGTGTGTGTGTGTGTGTGTGTGTGTGTGTGTGTGTGATGGATATCAGAGACTGGTGGAAAATTGGAAAGGACAAACTGGAGCATTAAGGTCAAGAGGAAAAGTGGTAATCTGATTCAACCCTCAACAAAGCACAGCCTTTCCTTCAGTGCATCTGATTCCATTCATGCATGCAGGAGTAAAGGGTGTGTGTGTGTGTGTGTGTGTGTGTGTGTGTGTGTGTGTGTGTGTGTGTGATGGAGATGAGGGTGGGGTAGGGGGGTGGAATTAGGTGGTAAAATAAAGAGGGGTGCTAAAAGTCCTTGACACCG
>NC_134884.1:9772309-9777309 GCF_041734735.1 Babylonia areolata
CCGTCGCTACACTACAGTGCCACCCTTTTTTTTTTTTCTTTTTTTTTTTTCCTGCGTGCAGTTTTATTTATTTTTCCTATCGAAGTGGATTTTTCTACAGAATTTTGCCAGGACCAACCCTTTTGTTGCCGTGGGTTCTTTTATGTGCGCTGAGTGCATGCTGCACACTGGACCTCGGTTTATCGTCTCATCCGAATGACTAGCGTCCAGACCACCAATCAAGGTCTAGTGGAGGGGGAGAAAATATCGGCGGTTGAGCCGTGATTCGAACCAGCGCGCTCAGATTCTCTCGCTTCCTAGACGAACGCGTTACCTCTAGGCCATCACTCCACATTATCCTATTGTCTACTTTTCTACTTTTCAGGGGCTGTTTTTCTTGTGTACAAGCTCAACATGGTGTCCAAAACACACTCACCAAAGAAGTGCCACGCTGTGGTGAATGAACATCCAAAAAACAGAACTGTCAAACATCTTCATCCCAACCCCAACAACCAGCCCCAGCATCCTTGACACAACAGAATGTCCTACAACCCTGTGACAACAATGATCAATCGTTCAGGAAAAAACATGACTGACAGAGCTACAAGAAAGGAATCGGATGTCACAAGGAAAAGTCCGGTTTCCATACCATGACCCTTACAACAGCCGCTGAGGAAAACTCCTTGCCCCTCCTTGCCCGTTCTGGTGAACAGAATGAAGAGACAGCGAATGTATGAACATCGTATGGCTTCACATTTTGAACTCTTCCAGCCAGTAAGACAACGCATCTATCTCTCTTTTTGTCTCTGTCTCTGTTTGTCTCTGTCTGTCAGTCAGTATGTCTGTCTGTCTGTCTGTCTGTCTCTCTCTCTCTCTCTCTCTCTCTCTCTCTCTCTCTCTCTCTATATATATATATATATATATATATATATATATCTGTCTGTCTATCTCTCCTTTTTTTCTCTCTCTATCTTCTACAGGGCTATGATAAATTACATTGTCTGTCACTGAGACTGGATTCAGCCCTCTCTACTCGCACTAAACACCCTCGTTGCACCAGACTGGTGTTTGCGGGTCACGGGACCATTGTAATAAATGCCAGCTTCAGAAAAGACAGATTACCCTTGCTGTCCGAAAATGGTCACTTCCCCTGAATCCTAAATACGATGCTGAGCAAATCACTGCGAGGGCAGGGGAAGGGGGGGGGGCAAAGGGGAGAGGGTAGGGAAGAGTGGGGGAGGGTGTCTCAGAGGAAGACAGTGAAGTATATAAGGACCGTCTCGAGGGTCAACGGAGCAGACAATCACCGCAGCAGGCTGCACTCCATGGCTCCACTGGATAACTCAGTCGTTCGTCTGTGTCACCTTCCTCAACACCTGGAGGAGCAGTGGCGGTGGTCTCTGTGCCACATGGATTTTTCCCTTCAGGAGGGATAGGGGGCATAGGGGGATAGACTGATGATCACTCACTGTCTTTCCCTCTGTCTTTTTGTCTGTCTGCCTGTCTTGGTGTTTCTATTCCTGTCTCTGCCTCTGCCTCTCTCTCTCTCTTCCTCTCTCTCCCTCTGTCTGTCTGTCTGTCCATCTATCTATCTATCTATCTATCTGTCTGTCTATCGATCCGTCTGTCTATCTCTGTATGAAATTATGTAGTTGTGCTTCCTGCATGTAATCGCGCGTACATACACATTGCATGCACACGCGCGCGCGTGTGTGTGTGTGTGTGTGTGTGCACATTTCATGTGAGAGCATGTCAGACAAGAATGGGTCAGCAAAGGAAACAAACAATCACATAGATTTCATGATATTTAACAGACATATTTTTTCCATGCTCTGGACACGGAGTGTATTGATTCACGTTCCCCGTTCATTCTAAAAGCTGAAGTGAATGTGGAAGAGTGACACTTTCAGCAAACAAACAGCCCAGCAGCAAACAGCTGAAGGAGCAGACGGATGACGAAAAGTAAACACGAGAAGGAAACAGAAGCATTTGGTCCAATGGTGGAACAGCTGCATTGAAAGTGAGAGATCAAGAGTTCGATCCTCGAACAGAACATAGGCTTTTATCCACCACCCCCCCACCCCATCCACCTCTCCCTTCTGTTGTCTGTAGGAGATTCAGATAACAGTTTGTGCGTTCGTTAATGGCAGTTAGTGTATTAGTTTTTTTGTATTAGTTTTGTTTTTGTGTGGCAAGATTTAAATTATAAGAAAAACACAGTAGTTACTCTCTCTCTCTCTCTCTCTCTCTCTCTCTCTCTCTCTCTCTCTCTCTCTCTCTCTCTCTCTCTCTCTCAAAAGGCTATCATAAATTATCTTGTCTGTCACTCAGACTGGATTCAGCCCTCTCTGCTCGCACTAAACACCCTCGTTGCCCCAGACTGGTGTTTGCAGGTCACGGGACCATTGTAATAAATGCCAGCTTCAGTAAAGACAGATTACCCTTGCTGTCCGAAAATGGTCACTTCCCCTGAATCATAAATACGATGCTGGGCAAATCACTGCGAGGGCAGAGGAAGGTGGGGGGGCAAAGGGGAGAGGGTAGGGAAGAGTGGGGGAGGGTGTCTCAGAGGAAGACAGTGGGGTATATAAGGACCGTCTCGAGGGTCAACGGAGCAGACAATCACCGCAGCAGGCTGCACTCCATGGCTCCACTGGATAACAGTCGTTCGTCTGTGTCACCTTCCTCAACACCTGGAGGAGCAGTGGCGGTGGTCTCTGTGCCACATGGATTTTTCCCTTCAGGAGGGACAGGGGGCATAGGGGGCTAGACTGATGATCACTCACTGTCTTTCCCTCTGTCTTTTTGTCTGTCTGCCTGTCTTGGTGTTTCTATTCCTGTCTCTGCCTCTGCCTCTCTCTCTCTCTCTCTTTCTCTCTCTCCCTCTGTCTGTCTATCTATCTATCTATCTATCTATCTATCTATCTGTCTGTCTGTCTGTCTATCTATCTGTCTGTCTATCGATCCGTCTGTCTGTCTATCTCTGTCTGTATGAAAGTATGTAGTTGTTGTGCTTCCTGCGTGTAATCGCGCGTACATACACATTGCATGCACACGCGCGCGCGCGCGCGTGTGTGTGTGTGCACATTTCATGTGAGAGCATGTCAGACAAGAATGGGTCAGCAAAGGAAACAAACAATCACATAGATTTCATGATATTTAACAGACATATTTTCTCCATGCTCTGGACACGGAGTGTATTGATTCACGTTCCCCGTTCATTCTAAAAGCTGAAGTGAATGTGGAAAAGAGACACTTTCAGCAAACAAACAGCCCAACAGCAAACAGCTGAAGGAGCAGATGGATGACGAAAAATAAACACGAGAAGGAAACAGAAGCATTTGGTCCAATAGTGGGACAGCTGCAATGAAAGTGAGAGATCAAGAGATCGATCCTCGAACAGAACATAGGCTTTTATCCACCATCCCCCCACCCCATCCACCTGTCCTTTCTGTTGTCTGTAGGAGATTCAGATAACAGTTTGTGCGTTCGTTAATGACAGTTAGTGTATTAGTTTTTTGTTTTTTGTTGTTGTTTTTTTGTATTAGTTTTGTTTTTTTGTGGCAAGATTTAAATTGCAAGACAAAAACAATAGTTACACGCTGCTCTCTCTCTCTCTCTCTCTCTCTCTCTCTCTCTCTCTCTCATAAGGCTATCATAAATTATCTTGTCTGTCACTCAGACTGGATTCAGCCCTCTTTGCTCGCACTAAACACCCTCGTTGCCACAGACTGGTGTTTGCAGGTCGCGGGACCATTGTAATAAATGCCAGCTTCAATAAAGACAGATTACCCTTGCTGTCCGAAAATGGTCACTTCCCCTGAATCATAAATACGATACTGGGCAAATCACTGAGAGGTAAGGGGAAGGGGTAGAGGGGAGGGGAAAGGGTGGGAAGGAAGAAGAGAGGGGAGGGAAGAGTGGGGGAGGGTGGCTCAGAGGAAGACAGTGGGGTATATAAGGACCGTCTCGAGGGTCAACGGAGCAGACAATCACCGCAGCAGGCTGCACTCCATGGCTCCACTGGATAACTCAGTCGTTCGACTGTGTCACCTTCCTCAACACCTGGAGGAGCAGTGGCGGTGGTCTCTGTGCCACATGGATTTTTCCCTTCAGGAGGGACAGGGGGCATAGGGGGCTAGACTGATGATCACTCACTGTCTTTCCCTCTGTCTTTTTGTCTGTCTGCCTGTCTTGGTGTTTCTATTCCTGTCTCTGCCTCTGCCTCTGCCCCACCCCCCTCTCTCTCTATCTATCTATCTGTCTGTCTGTCTGTCTATCTATCTGTCTATCTATCTGTCTCTGTCTGTATGAAATTATGTAGTTGTGCTTCCTGCGTGAAATCGCGCGCACATACACATTGCATGTGTGTGTGTGTGTGTGTGTGTGTGTGTGTGTGTGTGTGTGTGTGTGTGTGTGTGTGTGTGTGCACATTTCATGTGAGAGCATGTCAGACAAGAATAGATCAGCAAAGGAAACAATCACATAGATTTCATAATGTTTAACAGACATATTTTCTCCATGCTCTGGACACGGAGTGTATTGATTCACGTTCCGCCGTTCATTCTAAAAGCTGAAGTGAATGTGGAAGAGAGACACTTTCAGCAAACAAATAGCCCAACAGCAAACAGCTGAAGGAGCAGACGGATGACGAAAAATAAACACGAGAAGGAAACAGAAGCACTTGGTCCAATGGTTGGACAGCTGGTTTGAAAGTGAGAGATCAAGAGTTCGATCCTCGAACAGAACATAGGCTTTTATCCACCATCCCCCCCACCCCACACACCTCTCCCTTCTGTTGTCTGTAGGAGATTCAGATAACAGTTTGTGCGTTCGTTAATGACAGTTAGTGTATTAGTTTTTTTGTATTAGTTTTGTTTTTGTGTGGCAAGATTTAAATTACAAGACAAAAACAATAGTTACACGCTGCTCTCTCTCTCTCTCTCTCTCTCTCTCTCTCTCTCTCTCTCTCTCCCAAAAGGCTATCATAAATTATCTTGTCTGTCACTCAGACTGGATTC
>NC_134884.1:9787309-9792309 GCF_041734735.1 Babylonia areolata
TTTAGTGGAAAGCTTAAAGCGGTGACTTGTTTTTATTGTAATTTTTTTACCCTTGACTTGAAGTAAGTATTAACATGGTGATGGCCTTGAGATGGCCTTAGTGGTCGGCGAGGCTCTAAGCACTATAATTTGATTTGATTACCTAAGCAGAAGAAGTAAAAAGAATTCTGGTTGTCTCCTATCAAATATACTGGTCAATGTAGACGCCCTGTTGTACGTACTGACTTTCACATTTGAATGCTATCGTTTATTTTGTTTTATTATTTTTTTAGGGTAGATAAATGGAAAGGTAGGTAAGTATGTGTTGTTTATTCATGTGGTTTATATTTGTGAGCATGAAAAGCTCTCAGTCCGTAATCAGGCTATGTATGTTTGTGTCATTGATGGAGCTCAGTGTATGTGTGTGTGTGTGTCTGTGTGTGTGTGTGTGTGTGTGTGTGTGTGTGTGTGTGTAAGTGTGTGTGTGTGTGTGCGTGTGTCTGTGTCTGTGTGTTTGCGTGTGTCTGTGTCTGTATCTGTGTGTGTGTATGTGTGTGTGTGTATGTGTGTGTACGCGCGTGTGTGTGTGTGTGTGTGTGTCTGTGTCTGTTTCTCTCACTCTCTCTGTGTATGTGTGTGCGTTTGTGTGTGTGTGTGTGTCTGTGTCTGTATCTGTGTCTGTGTGTGCATGTATGTGCGTGTGTGTGTGTGCATGTGTGTGTGTCTGCGTGTGTGTGTGTGTGTGTGAAGTTACCGGTACGCAAGCCTCCAGTCTGATGGGAAACGCCAGGCAAAACCTTCTTGGAATAATGTGTTTGTTTTCTTGTTCAAACAGCAAACTGAGGCACACTGTCCTTTTTACTGATTACAACATTTTTCGTCCCTGTTCAGACGGGCGCAATAGCCGAGCGGTTAAAGCGTTGAACTTTCATTCTGAGGGTCCCGGGTTTGAATCTCGGTAACGGCGCCTGGTGGGTAAAGAGTGGAGATTTTTCAGATCTCCCAGTTCAACATATGTGCAGACCTGCTTGTACCTGAACCCCTTTCGTGTGTGTACGCATGCAGAAAATCAAATACGCATGTTAAAGATTCTGCAGTCCATGTCAGCGTTCGATTGGTTATGGAAACAAGAACATACCCAGCATGCACAACCCCGAAACCGGTGTATGGCTGCCTACATGGCGGGTTAAAAACGGTCATACACGTAAAAGCGCACCCGTGTACATACGAGTGAACGTGGGAGTTGCAGCCTACGAACGCAGAAGAAGTTAACTTTAATATCCAATATTTGTTTTGTTATAGCTGTTGTCTCCAGCGATTTTTCGTTTGTCTTGATGTTTGTTTTTCTTCATGTTTGTGTTGATGTTTGTCTTTATGCTTGTCTTGATGTTTGTCTTGATGTTTGATTGTCTTGATGTTGTTGCTTGTTTGTTTGGGGTTTTTCTTGTTGTGTGTGTGTGTGTGTGTGTGTGTGTGTGTGTGTGTGTGTGTGTGTTTACCCCCCGAAAACGGAGTATGGCTACCTACATGGCGGAGTAAAAACGGTCATACACGTAAAAGCCCAATTGTGCAAATACGAGTGAACGTGGGAGTTGCAGCCCACGAACGAAGAAGAAGTTGTTTGTTTGTTTTTTGTTGTTGTTTTTTTGTTGACAGTTTACTTCTTTTGTTTTATTTGTTAAACCCAGTTTGTTGTGTATATCTGTTTCTGCGTTTTCCTTCTTTCTTTTCATTTTTCATATTGTGCCCGCATCAGATGGCCACTTACCGGAATGTTTTCAATAAAATCATTTCAATCTGCTTATTGCCGTTGTTGAAAGTGAACCTTTTAGTGTTGCCGATTACTGGCATCGTTTATCAGGAATATCATTTAATCAGTCCGGGTTGTTGTTTTTTTCTGTCTTGTTATATTTCGGAGCGTTCTCCCCTTCTTCTCCATTTTGTTTTGCATCAACAGAATCACAACCACCCTTTCCTGTTACTGACGGGTTGAAGTTTGACCTTCTTCTTCTTCTTCTTCTTCTTCTTCTTCTTCTTCTTCTTCTTAATACACACCTATATGCTGTTTTTGTTGCTGTGTGCTTCCTCCTCCTCTCCATCATCATCATCATCTTTTTCGTTTCTGAGCAGCGACTACCACGTTCACTTGTATGCGCTAGTGGACTTTTACGCATATGACCGTTTTTACCCCCCGTTTTCAGGAGATGGAGGGGGGGTGCATGCTGGGTATGTTCTTGTTTCCATAACCCTCCGAACGCTGACATGGATTAAAGGGATCTATAACGTGCATGTTTGATTTTCTGTATGCGTGTACACACGAAGGTGGTTCAGGCACTAGCAGGTCTGTACATATGTTGACCTGGGATATCGGAAAATAATCTCCACCCTTTACCCACCACGCGCATTTGTAAACCGATATTCGAACCCGGGATCCTACAATTAAAAGTCCAACGCTTTAACCACTCAGCTGTTGCGCCCGTCTGTTGATAAATGCTAATTCTTGTTATTGTTTACACACACACACACACACACACACACACACATCACGCAGATCTCGCTGTTGACGAAAGACGTCATGACGTCAGTGATGTGAAGGCACTCCCAGAATCTGACTTACAGAGGCGCTCGCATCTTGCGCTTACCACTGCTGTACCAGTACTCCGTTGTATCATGTTTTGTCACAGTATAGTTTTCTGTGTAAAATAAGGGCTCCTCAATCCCCAGTGAAAGCGTATCGCCGCAGCACAGCGCCACCTTTTTTCCCCGTCTCCATGTGTGCTTGTTTCACTGTCAAAATGGATATTTTTTTGGACAGAATTTTGCCAAGGACAACCCTGCTGTTGCCGTGGGTTCTTTTTACGTGCGCTAAGTGCATGCTGCACATGGAACCTCGGTTTATCGTGTCTCTGTTTTAGTCTGTATGCAAATGCAAGCATTATTGTCGTACACATGTGAATGATTAAGTATGTATTTGTGTGTATCCGATTGTCCCATCGTCATCGTCATCATCATCATCATCAATATCATCATCGTCGTCATCTCTCTCTTTCTCTCCTTCTCTATCTCTCATTGAGTATTACGAGTATGTACCTGTAAATATATACTTTGCATTTGAGTGTATTTGAATGACATGTAATCCTTTGTTATCTTGTGATTTTTTTTTCATAACTCTTTGCCCTGAGGGCCGGATGTGAAAAAGCATATGCATGCTTATTCCACTTCCCTCATAAGTAGAGTGATGGCCTGGAGGTAACGTGTCCGCCTGGGAAGCGAGAAAATCTGAGCGCGCTGGTTCGAATCACGGCTCAGCCGCCGATATTTTCTCCCCCTCCACTAGACCTTGAGTTGTGGCTTGGACGCTAGTCATTCGGATGAGACGATAAACCGAGGTCCCGTGTGCAGCTTGCATTCAGCGCACGTAAAAGAACCCACGGCAACAAAAGGGTTGTTCTCGGCAAAATTCTGTAGAAAAAATCCACTTCGATAGGAAAAACAAATAAAACTGCACGCAGGAAAAAAATACAAAGAAAAAAAGGATGGCGCTGTAGTGTAGCGACGCGCTCTCCCTGGGGGAGAGCAACCCGAATTTCACACTGAGAAATCTGTTGTGATAAAAAGAAATACAAATACAAATTTTAAAAAGTGCGTTCGTACGTATCTTCCGAATGACTCACTTAAGGCATAGTGGAGGAGGAATCGTTGGGGTGTGGTGGGGGGGGGGGGAGTTAGTAAAATCCCCGGTCCTCACGTGAGAATCGAACCTGTGGACACTTGCTTCCCAGTCGGATGCATTCGATCCACAGAAGAAAGTTTCTCTTCTTGTGGGTGCTCAGCTCCGGACACTGCCTCATCATCGGCCCCGTTTCAGTGGCGTTACTCCCACTCCGCTCATTCTAATCACACACACACACACACACACACACACACACACACACACACACACACACACACACACACACACACACACACACACACACACACGCACGCACGCACACACACACACACACACACACACACACACACACACACACACACACACACACACACACACACCCGGGCTCGTCCGTCACAGCCTCATCGTCGGCAGTCCACAGGGAACTGTCGATAGAGCTGACTTTAACAACGTTTTGGCAAAAGCCTTTTAGAATAGAATAGAATAGAATGTGTCTTTATTGCCAAGTGTACGGGGGTCAGAAGGGATAATGGGAGGGATAGTACATAACAAGACACGAACATAAATCGAAAATTAAGGTCAAGTTGTTCAAAGCCGTAGACTTCAGGGGTTTTGGCTGCAGCAGTTAAAGCTAAAGGTTAAAGGTCCCGTAGCTTTTTTTTTAGAGCCATCGGCACAGTGAATTTACATCCGCTGTGTCTAGGGCTCAGCATAGGCAGCCTGGGCCACAGCCTCTCCAACCGCCTAACACTTGTCTTCAAAGCCATGCCCACCACTGTCAACAACAGCCAGCTGAAGAGAACGTGTTGCGATCTGCCGACAGGATTTGTCAGCCACGGGCAGGGAGGGTTTTGATGCCTTCAGTGAAACCCTCAGTTTGAGCTTCAGCTTCAGTCTCAAGGAAGTGTCAAAGCGTGCGGACTGATCCATATACGCTACACCACATCAGCGACAACAACAACAAAAAAGCCGATGCCTGTAGTGCGTATGAACCTAACGCGCTGGGAATGTTCCCATTGCTCCTCAAAGGCGTGAAGCCTTAGTTAAGCTTGTCTCTAAATCCTCTTTCTGGGGACCGTCAGGTTTGTGTGTGTGTGTGTGTGTCTGTGTGTCTGTGTGTGTCTCCGTGTCTGTGTCTGTGTTTATATGTGTTTGTTTATGCATATGAGTGTGTGCGCACGCATGTGCGTGTGTGTGTGTGTATATATATATATATATATATATATATATATATATATATATGTGTGTGTGTGTGTGTGTGTATGTTTGTGTGTGTGTGTATGAGAGAGACAGACAGACACACAGACACACACAGAGAGCCAGGCAGAGACAGAGAGAGACAGGCACA
>NC_134884.1:9799809-9804809 GCF_041734735.1 Babylonia areolata
GAAACACAGCCCTTGTTCTCACCTCCCATCCGGCCAGGGACAGTCCGAAGACGGCCAGCGGCAGGAGAAAGTAGATGAGGACCAGGTAGACGAGAGCGAACCACCGGTAGCGGAACACCGTCTGCCCCATCCCTTTGGCCAAGGCCAAGGGCACACGCCGCATGGCGGGAATGGGGTACCACACCAGGATGCCCGAAATGTTGAAGAACAGGTGGGACAGCGCGACCTGTGTGAAGGGTTAAGGGTTAAAGGTTAAAGTGAATGGTCCCATAGCCTTTATGGGCCATCGGGACAGTGAATTCAGAACCCACTATATGTCCACAGGGCAAAGCTGGGCGTGGGAAAAAAATCTTGTCATTGTGCTTGTCACCTGGAAAAAAAATGTTTCGTTTCACTCCGTTCCCATTACTTTTCCACTGTCCGACCGACAGCCACCACCACCACCACCACCCATGCTTCTCCACTGCTCCCCCCCACACACCCCCACCCTATCCCTCTGTTTCGTCGTCTTCTTTACTCGTACATCTCGCAGGTCTTTTATAATCACAAACGGAAAAGTTCGAATATGGGGAATGGGTATCAAAAGCATGAAAAGGCCTCATCCTCTTCTTCTGTTGTTTTAACCATCCCGAACTGAATTCAGGTACCCATTCACATCTGAGTGGAGATCTTCTTCTTCTTCTTCTTCTTCTTCTTCGTTCGTGGGCTGCAACTCCCAAGTTCACTCGTTTGTACACGAGTGGGCTTTTACGTGTATGAGCGTTTTTCCCCCCGCCATGTAGGCAGCCATACACCGCTTTCGGGGTGGGGGTGTATGCTGGGTATGTTCTTGTGTCCATAACCCACCGAACACTGACATGGATTACAGGATCTTTAACGTGCGTATTTGATCTTCTGCTTGCGTATACACACGAAGGGGGTTCAAGCACTGGCAGGTCTTCACATATGTTGACCTCTAGGAGATCGGAAAAATCTCCACCCTCTACCCATCAGGCGCCGTCACCGAGATTCGAACCCGGGACCCTCAGATTGAAAGTCCAACGCTTTAACCACTCGGCTATTGCGCCCGTCATCTGGGTGGAGTGAGAAAAATCGGAGTAAAATACTTTTTCCCTGGACACACCATCATGCCAAATCTTGAAGCCCTTAAGATATATATAACACTGGTGAAAACTGTATCAGAAATTCAACGCCAAGCGGATTCTACCCGGGCTTCTCTATTCCATTTCACTCTATGTTTTCTAACATAACATGTCCCACTCCCAGCGTCAGCCGGGCTGGAGAGATACGGACACCCATGGCATGGGTCAAAGAATTTGAACAACATTCCTAAAGACTCAGGTACCTCTGTCCGACCTGGTTTCGATTTTGCTCGTGTCGCTAGCAACAGTTAGACCTGTCCCACAAAAAGAAAAGAAGATAAAAGCTCGAATCATTGGCCACAATTGTATTTGCATTCATATTTGTATTTCTTTTTATCACAACAGATTTCTCTGTATGAAATTCGGGCTGCTCTCCTCGGGGAGAGCGTGTCGCTACACTGAGAGCGCCACCCACTTTTTGGTATTTTTTCCTGTGTGCTTTTTTATTTGTTTTTCCTATCGAAGTGGATTTTTCTGCTGAATTTTGCCAGAAACAACACTTTTGTTGCCGTGGGTTCTTTTACGTGCGCTAAGTGCGTGCTGCACACGGGACCTCGGTTTATCGTCTCATCCGAATGACTAATTTGTCCTTTCCTTGCATGTTTGTTGGTTTGATTTTAGCACAGACCTATAGTTCTTCAAATGTGGTTCTTGGCTAGCTGCCTTTATTTACCTACAGGTAGCAATTCCCATCTTGGTCTTTGTATACATTGTTTAAAAATTATATTGTTGCCCCTCGTCACAGGAGACGCCGTGGCCTGATCGGTGAAGTGTTCTATTTCTAATTCAGCGTTCACCAGTCATCAGGGTTCAGGGCCCATTTCAGCATAGTGTTGTGTCCTTGGGAAAGGTACATTTCTCCCATTTTCTCACTCCACCCGGGTTTGAATGGGTACCTGACTCGGTTCGGGAAGATATAAAGTGCCCTTCGTATGCCGTGCCCTAAACATAGTTGATATGAATTTGCTGCCCTGGAAGCCGTAAAAGGCTATGCGACCTTTAACTTTCAAAAATGGACATCCGTGGCATCTGCTTTCCTCCTTATTCGTCATCAATACGGAAAGTTTTTTAGGTGTTTTTTTTTTTTAAGGTGAGGGGGTTGGTGTGATTTGTTTTGTTTTTCTGTGAACAGGGCTTTTTCGGTTACTTGCCAGCTACATTATGCTTCTTGAAAAAAAACTTGTAAGGAACAATTACTTTAGAAGCGTTTTATTTATACGTTGTGTTGTTTACAGCCTTTTTCCGTGTTTGGCCAAGCTACAGGAGATACGGGATTGACCATCATAATTATGTGTCCAATACCAGAGAAAAGGGAAAGAACACACACACAGAAAACTCTGTATCGTTATTAATTGTCTCTTCATACGATGCTCCGTGTGATCATAAGATAGGGAAAAAAAGATATTGTCGTTGCACACGCAATCTCCATATCATTTGCTGATTCTTTACTTACTTGCTTCAACTCTTTTTCTCCTGCTGGTTCTTGGCTAAAGCTTAATTCCCTGATAGTTAATAGTCATGTTCCGATTGTATAATTTATGTTTGTTTGAACATCGTGTGTGTGTGTGTGTGTGTGTGTGTGTGTGTGCGTGCGTGTGTGCGTGTGTGTGTGTGTGTGTGTGGATGTGTGTGCGTCCATGTCTGCGTGCATGTGTGTGTGTGTGTGTGTTGTGTGTGTGTGTGTGTACGTGTGTATATGTGTAAGTGTATACATCCTGATTACCTCCCAAGCTCTCTCTCTCTCTCTCTCTCTCTCTCTCTCTCTCTCTCTCTCTCTCTCTCCGTCTCTCACTTCCCCTCGACCTCTATCCCTCACACCCTCAACCTCCCTCTCTCCCTACTCTCCCACACACACACACACCCATCTCTCCCTCCTACTCCACCCCTCCCACTACTACATCCCGCCCCACAACACCGTCCACCCATCCATCCACACATCATCCAGCCCCGTTCGCTCAGTCCGACCGCTCCAAGATGACAAGACACAACATGGACATGTGTTCTTGAAGGCAACAAGATAACTCCGACTCTCCCAAGATACTAGATAGATGATACAACTTTAACTGTCCACAAAACATGGCAGCAAAGATTTTCTTTCGATGCCCGATCACCTGAAGAGAGTTCTTGAAGCCGACAGGATCCAAGGCTATCGCTGACAGGATGCCAGTGATGGTGGTACCAATGTTAGAGCCCTTCCACTACCACACCCTACCCTGCACCACGCACAGTCCACCCACCTATCCACCCCCACCCAACCCCGCAAACTCACCCCACCGTTCCAAACACATTAACTCACTCTTTAACCCACACAGACCCAATCTCATGTCCAGTGGGTGCAAGAATGGCCCAGCCATACTTTCGTCGTTAGAAATGCGGTATTTTTTGTCTTAAAATCACCTCTTCAATCTCAAAAACCGTTTCTGTCAATTACGTCAGCAACGGTAAAATTACGCCACCGTCGCCAACTTTGTCGTTGGGACGGAGAGAGTTAACAGCACTTCACCTGAAAAGAGTTCTTGAAGCCGACGGGATCCGAGGCCAGCGCTGACAGGATGCCGGTGACGGTGGTGCCAATGTTAGAGCCCAGGGTGAGGGGGTACATGCGGTCGATGTGGATGGCCCCCATGCCCACCAGAGGCGTGATGGCCGAGGTGAAGATGGAGCTGCTCTGCACCAGGATGGTCAGCCCCGCACCCACCTTGTGTGTGGAAACACCATGCAGTTCAGTGCCATGCGATGCGGTGAGATGTGATGCGACACAATGCAATGCAATACAATACAATACAATACAATGCAATGCAATGCAATACAAAGCAATGCAATACAATGCAATACAATACATACAATGCAGTGCAATACAATACAATGTAATGCAATACAATGAAATGCAATATAACACAACACAACACATCGCAACGAAATACAATACAATACAACACAATGCACTACAATGCAATATGAAGCAATGTAATGCAATATAACACAACAGAACACAACACGACATAACACAACGCAACGGAGTAGAATACGATACGATACGATACGATACGATACGATAAGACACGACACGACACGATACGATACGATACGATACGATACGATATACCATCATTCATGTTGGTGTTATAGTGTGCCAGCAGTGTCACCCCCACCACCCACACTCTGTCCCCTCCCCCCCCCCTCCCCACCCCTCCTTCTTATCTCCCTTCCCACTCCGTCCAAAGCCCAGTCTTTGAGGTTGCGCCGACACCCGCGCCACCCTCCCTCCTCACCCCTACTCCCTAGTCGGCCCTCTTTGGTCAGCGACGCAGCGTCACCCGCCCCAGCTATAGGAACACGTGCAGTTACGTGATGTCTGCCGCGATCCCCGTGCTGAGCAGAATATCCCGTGTGGCGGCCCCGTCTTTCAAGTCATTCCCCATCTCCCCTCCACGAACGCAACTGACGTAGACGGCGGGACTTCGGAACGAAAGCTAGGGAGAATTTATGCTAATGCAAACTTTGATCAAGCCGGCTAACAGGCCGAGAGCTGTATTGTCCTGTCTCCCCAATCTCTTTGTGACGTAAATGGGTGAACTTGTCATCATAGAATGTGTATAGACAAGTGGGTTGAATTGTAGCGAATCGGATCAATCTGTTGAATTGGACGAATTGGGATCAAGCAGTGAATCTGTCAGTCATTCACATAGCGTCACTAGGACAAGCAAAGATTGGTTATTTTAGTTCAACTAGTTAGGGGAGTGAGTGTTGTAGCTTAGATTAGCATGCACAGTATGTTGGGGGAAGGGATAAAACCAGTCAGCACAGCCAGTTCTTGGCAGTCTCCCAGAAGAACTGACTGACACAGGGTGACTGACT
>NC_134884.1:9809809-9812309 GCF_041734735.1 Babylonia areolata
GTTCATATGCACTGTGTCTACGGTTCATATTCACTGTGTCTATGGTTCATATTCACTGTGTCTACGGACTGTGTCTACGGTTCATATTCGCTGTGTCTACGGACCGTGTCAACGGTTCGTATTCACTGTGTCTATGGTTCATATTCACTGTGTCTACGGACAGTGTCTACGGTTCATACTCACTATGTCTACGTTTCATATTCACTGTGTCTACGGACTGTGTCTATGGTTCATATTCACTGTGTCTACGGACTGTGTCTATGGTTCAAATTCACTCTGTCTACGGTTCATATTCACTCTGTCTACGGTTCATATTCACTGTTCATATTCACTGTGTCTACGGTTCAGCGTTAGAAAGCGAGATCCAATCCTTTCCTTCCACTGTTTTAATCTAAGCCGGCCCAAGTCAGGCACCCACATTCACGGCAAGGCAGGGAGTTTATTTCCTGTGTACCCTGGGGGCATTGAAACATTACATACGTTCATCCCCAAGTTAGGTCAAAAACAAGAAGTAGGCTCATTCGTTCAATCACTTAATCTACACATTGACAAGTACTATTTCACTCATAATACAAACAAACAAAACAAAACAACAACAAAAAAAACAACCAACAACAATCAAAAAATAAACAAACAAACAAACAAACAAAAATCGTATCAATAGACAAAACATTAATGAAAAGAGCTACGTATAGCCGAAACCAAGGATTTAAGTTTTAACAGTATTCTTTTTGTCTTATTCAGAAAACAACAGGAAGAATTTAATGGAGTTCGGGCGGATTCTATGATATCTAGATAAACATTTTTGTCTGGTGCTTTCAAAAAAAAAAAAAAAAAAACAAGAGAGGCAAGGCCTCCAAGACTCACTTGCGATAAATTAAGTCCCCTAGCATTAATTACAGAGTAATTTCCCTTTTTTACTATCTGCACCAAAACGTTTGCAAAATAAATAAAACTTCCATGCTTAGCAAAAGAAGTTCCTGTTTGAACAAAAAATGATAACAATGACTCCTCTTGTTGTTGTGTCAGAATAAGAGGTCAAAGTGCCAAGTTTAGATAATACAAAAAATATAAATATAACAGAAAATGCAGTTTGCATATAATTAGGCTTCTTTTTTATTTTTTTGTGCCCATCCCAGAGGTGCAATATTGTTTTAAACAAGATGACTGGAAAGAACTGAATTTTTCCTATTTTTATGCCAAATTTGGTGTCAACTGACAAAGTATTTGCAGAGAAAATGTCAATGTTAAAGTTTACCACGGACACACAGACACACAGACACACACAGACAAACACACACACACACACACACACACACACACACACACACAGAGAGAGAGAGAGAGAGACAACCGAACACCGGGTTAAAACATAAACTCACTTTGTTTACACAAGTGAGTCAAAAAGGGCACACAAACAAATAGTGAATCTCATCAGCAATGTAGTTTGTGGAGTATTTATCACAGATTCTTTCATTTCCGTGTAAATTGTCAAAACGCTGTCTAACAACAGGCAAAGGAGTATTAGTTGTTCTAAACCTAACTAACTCAATTACATAATTATTTGGTAACACTGTAAAATAAGCATCTTGGCCAAAGTTTGGTTAATATATCTTGTAACTGATATACATAGTATCGTTATCGACATGTCTATACCAATCTTGGAAAAACTTATCTTTTAAACAGCATTTCCCTTTCTCTTTGAACCATGTGGTATGTACATCAAAACTGTGCTGGTTCAACCAGAAACAACTTAATCCAATTTCATTCAAGACAGTATGAATACTTTTCAAGTACTGGTTCTGATGTGCGTTATTACTGTATAAATTGAAGAGACATATTTCAACAACCGAAGACAGTTTAGACGTTCTTTGGTTTGTAACAAGCCTAAACCAAAACATTAGCATTCTGGATCTAACATGGACAGACACAGGAAATTTACCAGTTTCACCAAAAACCATAAATGATGGGGTGGATTGTCTTAGTTTTAGAACTAGTTTATAACATTTAATTGCAATTGTTCCACCATTTCGGAAATAACAAACCCCCAAATTTCACAATCATATGTAAGTACAGGAAGAACTGTTTTATCAAATAAATCAATAATTAAATCGACAGGAAGATTAAGCTGGCTTAGTAATGCAAATGCTGCTCTCGAAACACGATTATATAGATCTCGCTGGGCAGCATACATCTTATTATTGTAATTTAGCTTCAGTCCCCAATACTGGAAGTCACTTACAACCTCAGTTTTGTTCTTATCGATATCACAGGTGGGTGGAGTGATGACAATGGGAGTAAAGTGCCTTTCCCAAGGACACAGGTCCGTGCCGAAACGGGGCCTCGTTCCCAAGGACACAGGTCCGTGCCGAAACGGGGCTTCGGACCCTGATGGCTGGTGACCCCTGCATGAGAGTGGAGTGATGGCCTCGAGGTAACGCGTCCGCCTAGAAAGCGAGAGAATCTGAGCGCGCTGGTTCGAATCACGGCTCAGCCGCCG
>NC_134884.1:9817309-9819809 GCF_041734735.1 Babylonia areolata
GTTGTTGTTGTTGTTGTTGTTGTTGTTTTGTGTGTTACGAGGGGGTGGGAGTTAATTTATAATTTGTGGGTTTTTAAGTGTGTGTGTGTGTGTGTGTGTGTGTGTGTGTGCGTATGGCGGGGGGGAGGGGGAGGTTTTTTTCTCTCTTTTTTTTTATTTTATTCGTTTTTGTTTTTTGTTGGTGGTCTTTTTTGTGTGTGTCTTTGTTGTTGTTGTTTCAAGAAAAAAGATGCATAAACTTTAAATCTAGCCGTACTGTTACTTTTCAATCGGATCATTTTCCACAAATTTTGAACGATTTTTTTTAATTCTCTTTATTTTTTTCTTGTTTTATGTCACTCATTTTACAAACAAGTATACACGGCCAATGCTTATTTACCTATCGAACTGACCGAATTCTTAACTGATCGAAATCAAATCTTGCACATTGATTTACTGTCGTATTTAGTAGATTTCAGGCAAAGTTGCTCAACCGAAGAATTATGGCTCAAGATGATTTAAAAGTGAAAAATAAGGATGACAGCCCCTCAGGCCAAACCAGGTCATCTGTCGTCTTCACTTCAAAATACTTTATAGCGTTTTCATCAAGAGGATGTGCTTGTGTGTGTGTGTGTGAGTTTGTGTGTGTGAGAGAGAGAGAGAGAGAGAGAGAGAGAGAGAGAGAGAGAGAGAGTGTGTGTGTGTGGGTGTACGTGTGTGCGTGTATGTGTGTGTGTGTCTGTGTGTGTGTGTGTGTGTGTGGGGATGGTGGTAGTTGTGTATGAGTGTGTACGTGTGTTTGTCTGTCTGTCTGACTGCGCGCGCCGTGCGCACATGCGTGTGTGTATGAATGCGTGTGTGCGTGTTTATGCTCGCGAACGCGCGAGAACGCATTTGTATGAGACATTCAAGTTCAGCAACCAATTTACATTTTATAGTACAAAAAGAAATTATTAAAAACAATGAAAAATGACAATAAAAAGGCCTGTCCAACACTACACACAACAGTTAGTTCTTTAAACCCGACCATATGCGAGTTGGGTTTATGCGAAGATTGCCTTTCTTTTTGACTCACTTGTGTAAACAAAGTGAGTCTATGTTTTAACCCTGTGTTCGGTTGTGTGTGTGTGTGTGTGTGTGTGTGTGTGTGTGTGTGTGTGTCTGTGTGTCCGTGGTAAACTTTAACATTGACATTTTCTCTGCAACTACTTTGTTAGTTGACACCAAATTTGGCATAAAAATAGGACAAATTCAGTTCTTTCCAGTCATCTTGTTTAAAACAATATTGCGCTTCTGGGATTGGCACAAAAAATAAAGAATGAAGCCTAATTATATGCAAACTGCATTTACTGTTATATTTATATTTTTTGTATTCTCTAAACTTGGCACTTTGATCTGATATTCGACCCAACAGCTAGAGCAGTCATTGTTATCATTTTTTGTTCAAACAGGAACTTCTTTTGCTAAGCATGGAATTTTTATTTATTTTGCAAACGTTTTGGTGCAGATAGTAAAAAGGGGAAATTACTCTGTAATGCTAGTGGAGTTAATATGCTTTAAACTGATCTTTCTCATCTTAAACATTACATTTTGAAACAAGAGAGGCAAGGCCTTCAAGACTCACTTGTGATGCACTTTTTTTTTTTAAATCCAAGCTTTTTATGTATTGAGTATAATTTCAAAATGTAATGTTTAAGATGAGAAAGATCAGTTTGAAGCAAACTAAGTTCCCCAGCAGAGTAATTTCCCTTGTTCTGCTATCTACACCAAAACGTTTGCAATAAATAAAACTTCCATGCTTAGCAAAAGAAGTTCCTGTTTGAACAAAAAATGATAATGACAGATCCTTTGTTGGGTTGAATATCAGATCAAAGTGCCAAGTTTAGAGAATACAAAAAATATAAATATAACAGTAAATGCATTATACTCAATACATAAAAACTTGGATTTGTTTTAAAGTGTATCACAAGTGAGTGTTGAAGGTCTTGCCTTTCTTGTTTTCTTTTTTTTACAGCAAATTGGTGTAGCGTATATGGATCAGTATGCACACTTTGACACCTCCTTACTCAATACTGAAACCGAAACCGTCCTTACCCCCAAGAAGGCGGAAGGCGGAGCTGAGGATGTCGAGGGAGCAGATGAAGAGATAGAGAAGGCCCAGAAGCAGTGTGACCCGGGCCACGTACCACACCATTCTCTTCACTCGTCCCCATCTCGTCAGCTCTGCACGTGATAATCGACAGCACGGTGACACGGCAATATGTTATAGGGAACGATAAGAACAACTGGGAATAAATGGAACAGTAAGAACGAGTGGAAAAAAGAGAGAGGGGGTAGGGGGGGGCAGGGGAGGGAGGGACAGGCAAAAGAAAGGGGGGCGGGGGGAATTTTTTGTTGTTGTTTTTTAAAGAACGAAGCAAAAGAAAATGATACTGATATTTTAAAGAAACGAAGAAAGCACAGTAGTAGTAGTTGTTGCTGCTGCTGCTGCTGCTGCTGCTGTTCTTCTTCTTGTTGTTTT
>NC_134884.1:9827309-9839809 GCF_041734735.1 Babylonia areolata
CCGATTTATCTGTGTGGAATATGGGCTGCTCTCTATGGGGAGAGTGGGTTTCTTTTTCCTGTCTGCAAATATATTTGTTTTCCTATCAAAGTGGATTGTTCAGCCATAGACCTCGGTTTGTTAGTTTGTCATTGTGTTCATGTTTGTTTGTTTGTTGTTGTTTGTATTATTTTTTACACGTGCGCTAAGTACATTCTGCACAGGGAGACCACCTCAGTTTATCGTGTCAGTCGAAAAAAAACTAGCACCCAGACCTCCACTCAAGTTCTACTGGACGAGGGAGGAAAAATCCCGGACCGTGTATATATATATATATATATCCTACCTCTGTGTAATTTACGGTGCTCGCATTGCCTTCCATCAGTCCGTGTAGTGGTGACAAATACTTCAAGCTGGTTTCGCTGACATCTGTGGGCGAACAATAGAGGGAAGCTCTCCACGTGAAATACAAGGGCGAGAGCATGCGATGGCTTGGTGACGGGCTGACAAGCACGCGTGGGTTCACTGTCTATGTCACTCGTGGCAGAGGAACAGAATGTTCAAGCCATCCAAAAGAAAAGTTTTCCCGTTTGTTGCAATGAGCGAACACACAAAGAATACCCCCCCCCTTTCCCGCTCACCACCTCTGTCTCTTCTCGGAGGTATAATTCTAAATTATTCCTATCTTTTGACACGTATAGATAGATGTGGTTATTCAATTACCTATTATTGTCAGTTTTATCCGTCACTATCTCTCTACTGATGCAACCAAAATTATTGTATGCGCTTTTCTCTCAAGAGTTGATTACTGTGATGTTCTCATTTGGCTGGCTTTTCCAAATATATTATGTTAGACAGACTTCAACGAATCCAAAGTAACACTGAGAGACTAGCCACGTTTCTCATCTCCTTCAGACTCTCCACTGGTTGCCTGTTTCTGATCGAATAGACTACAAGCTGTCCACTTTGACCTCTATAATCAGTGGGTCTGACCCAGAGTATGAACTCCAGTATCAGTATCAATATCAGTAACTCAAGGGGGCGTCACTGCTTTCGGACAAATCCATATACGCTACACCACATCTGCTAAGCAGATGCCTGACCAGCAGCGTAACCCAACGAACTCCACCATATCTATACTCCGTCTCGCCAGCCCCGTTCTTCTTCTGATACTCGATTCTTCAGGACACCTCACATCAGAACTAAAACCTACGGACAAAAATATTGTTTTTCTTAAAGCCCCAGAGACATGGAACAGACTTCCTGTCTCCGACACTGACACACCTCTTTAAAAAAAATCTGGCCTCAAAACTCACCTCTTCTCTCAGCAATAAGTTTTGTTGCAGCAGGCCCATCGCATCTGTGGTTTGTTTGACTATGTTTGTATACATATGATTTTTTGGCATGTCCATCTAAACAGCATATATTCATGTACATGTGGATTGCTTGACTATGGTTGTATACATATGATTTTTTGGCATGTCCATCTAAACAGCATATATTCATATACATGTGGATTGCTTGACTATAGTTGTATGCATATTATTTTTCGTACGCATGTATATATGTGCGAATGTGTGTGTGTATGTATTCGTGAATGCGTGTGTGGGGAGGGGGCGGTTCGTATATCTGCATATTTGAATGTATGCTTGTGTGCATATACATATATATATGTATGTGTGTGTGTGTGTGTGTGTGTGTGTGTGTGTGTGTGTGTGTGTGTGTGTGTGTGCATTTTGTTTATGTGTGTGTGTGAAGTTTGCTCGGAATATTTAGGTGCGTACATGCAATGTTGATGTATTGTGCGATGTATAATATTATGTCTTTTGTAAAGCTTCCAAAACTGTTTCCTGGATACAGTGCTGTATGATTATCAATAATGATATCATTTTTTCAGTGTAAATGATATCAATTTGATCTTTCAGATAGCATCATCGATTACGATACATACAAATAAAATGTTCATAGACATTTTGCACACACACACACGTGTGTGTGTGTGTGTGTGTGTGTGTGTGTGTGTGTGTGTGTGTGTGTGTGTGTGTGTGTGTATCGGGTGTCCCCCCAAAAATTAACCGCTTTTTGACAAGTATTTTCTCAGTGACAGAGAAACCGAATTCATTGAAAATTTTCACACAGTAACCTTAGGATATCAACAACAAGTCTGCAAAATATCTGAAAGTTCGGACGCAAATTATGCGAGTATTGTCAAATTCAAAACAGCATGTCAAAAAATCCAATATCAGAGGAAAACTCAATTATTACAGTTTATGCATCTGTCTTCCTCCACGACTAAACGAAGCCGTTTCTTCCAACCAGAAATGCTTTTACGTATTTCTTCCACAGATATCTCCTCCCATGACATAATTATCCTGTCCTTTAACGCCTGCTCCGTCAATTTGTCTCTCACTCCCCGGTAAACTTTCTCCTTCAGAGAGTCCCATACGGCATAATCCATTGGGTTACAGTCAGCACTTTGTCGGAGGCCATTCATCCTTCTTGATGAATTCTGGTGTAGCCTCCTCCAGATGGGCCTGGGTTACCCTACTTGTGTGTGAAGGAGCCCCGTCTTGCTGAAACACGATATTGTTTCTAGGATAAAGACGCCTACAATCCGGGAGAAGATTGTCATCCAATAACTGAATGTAGCTTTCACTATTAACCTTGGCTCTATCAGTGTCAATAAAATGAATGTTTGTTTTTCCTTTCCAGGATACTCCAGCTGAAACCATTATCATTTTTGAAAATCTAGAAGTCTCATGATAGAGGCGAGATGGCTGAATTTCTCGTTTCCGTTTCCCATAAACGCGATCGTTTTGGCGATTCTCTAACGTAAAGTCTTTCTCGTCTGTGAAAATGATCCTTTTCACATCAGTGGCCGAGTAGCGGTCATTCAAGTTACGGCAGCGGGTTTTTCTTTTCCCTCTAACATTTTGGTCCCTCTTTGATACCCGTATCCTCTTGAAGGGCTTCAGCTCCAGTTCTTTCGCCATTCTTTGCACAGAAGACTTGCTCAGTTGTAAATCGCTTGCAACTTCTCAAAGAGATTTGCGGGTCCCTGGGTTCTCCTCCTGGGATTGAATCAGTTCCTCAACACGGTCCTTGTTCTCCTACGAACATGCAGTCTTGGGTCTCCCACTGCCAATTTTACGTGCTACTGACCCTGTAGTGCGTATTTTAGCGATAAGTCTATTTACAGTGACATGACTCCACCGCTTGCCTGGAAATTCCTTTACGATCCTTCTTCCACCCCAGCCTTTCTCCTTGAAACAGTTTTCAGTGGTAACCTTATCACTTTCACTCAAAGGCATGGTTGATCCTTCCAAACTGAAACTTTGGACAGAACTGAGTTTGGATACAGACGACAATAAAAAAATAAATAAAAAAAAATAGACTTGACACCCAGACAGGCTATTTTTAGACTGACACTGATTGGCAGCTGGCATGAACATGATGAAGGTCACATTGCACAGCTCTGATACTGGATTTTTGACATGCTGTTTTGAATTTGACAATATTCGCAGAATCTGCGTCCGAACTTTTAGATATTTTGCAGACTTGTTAACGATATCCTAAGGTTACTGTGTGAAAATTGTCAATGAATTCGGTTTCTCTGTCACTGAGAAAATACTTGTCAAAAAGCGATTATATATATATATATATATCCGAACCATAGTTACAAAGGCAATATACATACGCACATTCACACATTTTATAATTGTCGTCCATGAAATTGCACGGAAGACTGTCCGCGTTTCCGCTCGCGCACGCGCGCAAGCACACACACACACACACACACACACACACACACACACACACACACACACACACACACACACACACACACACACACACACACACACACACACACACCATTGCGGTTCTCATATTACCAGAACCCTTTTTTTATCAGAACAAGAGGGGATTTTTTTTCACAACTGATCGAGAATAGTACCACTCGCAGCTGTAACCTCATATATATTTCATTAACATCTCTCGGAACTATAGCCTCCAACACTACTTCAGTAACATCTCCACCTTGATGCGCGCATACCCTCTGTGTAAATACTCCATAACTGAACACAAAAGCCTGACCTCGTAGCCTTCCCCCACACACCCCACCCCCACCCCACCCATATACCTGTCTCATGTGATTCGCACTACCATCCAAAGTTCTCTGACGTCAGTGAAAGTGGGCAGCTCCTGCCTGGCACATTCCTGACCTTTCCGAGTCCATCAAGGTCACTTGGACAGCGGTGGTTGCTTGCATGTAACTGCCTTTTAAACGCCCAGTATCCTATCAAGTACAAGCCCACCTCATATTTTAAGTTGAAACTGTAAAGAGGGTAAAATATCTTCCCTAATCTTTCTCTGCTTCCCCCCCCCCTCCGCACCCATCCCCCTATCCTCCCTAATCCCCTCAGTACCCCTACCTCCATCCGTACTCTACACCCAACCCCACAGCCCCCAACACCCCCACCCCCTCCCTTAACCATTATTCTCCACGTGTACTCCTGCCCTGCTCGCCCCCTCCCCCACCGCTGTCCTCCTCACCCCCTCTGCCCCCCTCCAGTAACCCCTGTCCTACTCCACCTCTACCACAATCCATTCCAATGTCCTACCCTATCCCTACCACAATCCATTCCAATGTCCTACCCTACCTCTACCACAATCCATTCCAATGTCCTACCCTATCCCTACCACAATCCATTCCAATGTCCTACCCTACCTCTACCACAATCCATTCCAATGTCCTACCCTACCTCTACCACAATCCATTCCAATATCCTACTCCACCCCTACCACAATCCATTCCAATATCCTACTCCACCCCTACCACAATCCATTCTAATGTCCTACTCCACCCCTACCACAATCCATTCCAATGTCCTACTCCACCCCTACCACAATCCATTCTAATGTCCTACTCCACCCCTACCACAATCCATTCCAATGTCCTACTCCACCCCTACCACAATCCATTCCAATGTCCTACCCTATCCCTACCGCAATCCATTCCAATGTCCTACTCCACCCCACCCCCACCCAGTACCCTCTTCCCCAATCCTACGGTACCCCCCCCTCCCCCTCCCATCCCCCTGTCCCCCAGACCCTCTATTCAGTACTCTCGCACCGTACTCCTGTTCTACTGCCCCCACCCCACCCTCACCCCCACACACTCACACCCCCCAGTAACCCCTCCTCTGACCTTCTCTACCCCTATCACAAAACATTACAATGTGCCACTCTACCCCGCCACCCCCACCCCCAGTAACCCCGTCCCCTGTCTTACAGTCTCAACCCCCCCCGGGCACCCCCCTCCCTTTTCCCCACCTTCCCTAGTTCTACTCAACCTTCCACTCTGCCGTAACGATCCCATGTTGAAGGAAGACAGACAGCACATTTTCCTCCAACGAACTAAGGAGTAGAATTATTGTCTGTTGCTCCCGCACAGATGGCCCTCACTCACAGCTGACATCTGGAATGACTTTGCGAGTACAATGACACACAAACTATGGACGTCATAACGTCAAGTGCACACTCACTATCAGCTTTTTATCTTGGTTTGTTTATTTGATATCTTTTGATGTCCCGACCTTTACTGAGTTATGATCGGCAATACCGAAGCCTTATATTGATCTAAACCAGTGTTACTGAGTAATAAATCAGTATGCCATGATTACCATTTATTGTGGGTGTTTTTTTTTTCCACTTTTTCTACTAAAACAAACATAGAAAATATTGTTGTGCAGACGTCACACGAGTAGTAGTAGCAGTGGTGGTGGTGGTGATGATGGTAATAGTAGCAGCAGCAACAGTAGCAGCAAGAGGAGGAGTGGCAGTAGTAGTAGTAGTCGCAGCACTAGCACCAGCATGAGTAGTAGTACCAACGGTGGTGGTGGTAATGGTGATTGTGGATGGTAGTGGAGTGATGGCCTAGAGGTAACGCGTCCGCCTAGGAAGCGAGAGAATGTGAGCGCGCTGAATCGAATCACGGCTCAGCTGCCGATATTTTCTCTCCCTCCACTAGACCGTGAGTGGTGGTCTGGACGCTAGTCGTTCGGATGAGACAATAAACCGAGGTCCCGTGTGCAGCATGTACTTAGCGCAAATAAAGAACCCACGGCAACAAAAGGGTTGTTCCTGGCAAAATTCTGTAGAAAAATCCACTTCGATAGGAATACGCAGGGAAAAAAATGGGTGGCGCTGGAGTATAGCAGCCCGAATTTCACACAGAGAAATCTGTGGTGATAAAAAATAACACAAATACAAATACAAACAAATAGTAGCAGCAGCAGTACTGAGGAGGAGCAGCAGCAGCAACACGACAGTAGCAGTAGCAGTTGCAGCAGAACCACCAGCAGCAGGAGCAGTAGTAGCAGTGTTGGTGGTGTTGACTTTTCAGAGACAACACATCCTTCTTAGCGAAACGGGTTTTATCCAGAAAGACAATATGACTGAAGCCGAAATTTATGCCAAAATATAATGTATTTCGAGTAGTTAGCAACACAGAGGGCCGGGTAGCGACCAGCTTCTCCGTAAATCAAGTGCCACGGCCGGTCTTGATGCTCTCTGACTCACGACCAGTAGCCTAAACGCTTCACTGCAGACAAATGCACCCTTTCGATGCACACTTGATTTAATGTTAAAACCCAAAATTTCTACTACTAAAATTTCTAAGTTAAAATTAATTCAATCTGCGTTTCAAATAGTTTGAGAAAAAAAAAAAAAGGGAAGCGTTCACCAACAGACCACAGCATTTTGAAAATAGCCGCACATCCCTTTCTGGCGCGTTCAGCCAAATCACGCAGAGTTGGTCGGAAAGAAAGCCGCGAAGTAAAAATAGCACCAAGATATTTGTACATGTTAACAGATTTCAGTTTTGCACTCACCGAATTCGAACATCCATATCTCGTTCAGTGCAAGAAAACCTCCGTTTCCAAAAGACGACAACGTTTGACTAATATTTAATTGCGTTTGAAGACTAATTATGCTGTTCGCAAGCAGGGCAACGTTGTCAGCGAATAACAAGATCAAAATCTGGATAAACTCTGGTGAAAGCTGAATACTATGTCTACCATGATTATTGATTTCTTTTGTCAATTGGTAACATAACGAAAAAACTGCAGCAGAGCACATTTCGCCTCGTTTCTGACACTGAGCGAGGGCATAAAGAAAAAAAGCGGAAAGTGTGTATGATGTCACCACCGACGCGCACACGTGCCTTAGCAACTGTACGAATACTTTTTGATGCTTTAAAAAAAAAAAAAAAAAAAAAAAAAATTATTTATAATACCACTCAGAATTCTCCATAGCTTGTCAGTCTCACCTAACAGTATCGAAAGCTTATCCGGCGGAAATCAATGTGGAATGCAACAGATAATTTTCTGTGTCTAAGTATACCTTGATTATTATTTGCAGTATTTGTATTTCTTTTTATCACAACAGCTTTGTCTTTGTGAAATTCGGGCTGCTCTCCCGCGTCGCTATACAGCAGCGCCACATTTTTTTCCCCCTTTTTTTCCGGCTTTCATCTTTTTCTTTTTTTCTTTTTTTTTCCTGCGTGCAGTTTTATTTGTCAGTTTCCTATCGAAGTGGATTTTTCTACAGAATTTTGCCAGGATCAACATTTTGTTGCTGTGGGTTCTTTTACGTGTGCTAAGTGCATGCTGCACACGGGACCTCGGTTTATCTTCTCATCCGAATGACTAGCGTCCAGACCACCACTCAAGGTCTAGTGGAATGGGAGAAAATATCGCCGGGCGGCTGAGCCGTGATTCGAACCACTGAGTGCGCTCAGATTCTCTCGCTTCCTAGGCGGACGCGTTATCTCTAGGCCATCACTCCACTTAATGTTAGCAATGTAAAAATGTGATCAGTTGTACAATGAATCTCTCTAAACCCAAATTGTTCTTCCCAAATAACCCCATTTTCTTCAGTCCGTTTAGTAAGATGTCCACTCAGCGCTAAAGTGTCAAGCTTTCTGATGTTTAACAATGAGATACCACGGTCATTATCAGGCACAACTAAATCACCCTTCTTATGGAGGGTTTGCAAACACTGACAAGCAAGTCATCACGATAATCTTCTTCTTTTTTTTAATTTAATAAAATTAAAAAAACCAAGATGAATTAATCCAGATGTAACGATGATTTGGGAGTATGATTTGCATTGCCCGTTAAAGGGAGCAAACCAGGGTAGTGACAATCGCAGAGAGACTTTTTCGATCGCCTCCCCTAAATGTACTTCAGCACGGTTTGTTTGGGGGGTTTTGTTGTTGTTGTTTGGTTGGTTGGTTGGTTGGTTGGTTTTTTGTTTGGTTGGTTGGTTGATTATTTTGTTTGTTTGTTTGTTTTCATGCATCGATTCTTCACACACACACACACACACACACACACACACACACACACACACACACACATAACGTGTCATAATATAATTATGTATATATGTCCGACAAAGAATATAATGATAGCAGAGGAGGCAACTACTGTCCTGACGATGTGGGCTCGATTGTTGTAGACAGTGTCAGTCGTGCCAAAGTTACATCCACACTCTCAATATTAACAATTGTTTAACGACCTATTGGCGCCTGCACCCTTAAGGTCAAGTTTGTTCGGTTGGGGTTGTTTACCCCACTCTCTCGGCCAAGAGGGTTTTATAGGTCAGTCGGCGTTGGGATGGTTCTCAAAGGCAAACTACCCTCCACAAGTCTGCAACACTAAGAACCAGTGCAACTGTCATATGATATTATATCGTTTCCTCGTTTTGGTCCTAATCCTTTTCAAATGACTATAAGCTGTAAATGACTTCCCATTGCAGACCAGAAAACATACGTACAGCTCTCAATCAACTGTTGGTCCAACTGTCAACTTTTGTCATTCTCTTATATAAGCTATCCGAGCGTTGTATATACTCACTCTGTCTACACGCGGGTGTAGAATTGTTTTAATAAATGATTTCGTGCGGTTGTTGTTTTTCGTTTAGTTCTGTTTTGGTTTGGTTTTGTTTTGTTTTCGAAGTCTTTTTATATTCTGTCTTCATTTGAAACCAGAAGAAATCCATTATGTCTTCGTGTGTCTTTACAGTTACTCCATTTGATATCCACAATTTTGTAAGGCAGTAGTTTATCTCACAACAAGCATGGGCGAGCAAGTACAACTTTATCGACATTGCTATTGGGTCTCAAACTTCCTGCGTTTCATCTCAAGGGCCACAACTCATAACGCCTGAACAGTCTCCTTGACCTATTTGAGGCCATCGAAGACGACACGCCATTTTCAGTGACAGAACCTGAAGTTACCAGAAATTCGAGAGGCTAAAGGGTGTTATCTGTCTTCTCACAGCAGAACCGGAGGTACATAATTCTGATATACGCATGTATGTTTCTATGTATGTTTTAGGAAATACTGAAGACCGCTGCAGTTTGTTTGGTTTTCTCAGAAATCACGAACGCAAACAGATGCGCAAGGGTTATGTCGGCTGCGGAAGGGTGAATTCGAGCAGACGACATTTTGCTTTGAGTTCGTTGGGCGTGTGCATTCATTTTGACATGTGTTTATACATCTTTGGCTATGTTCTCAGCTCTTCCTCGTCCCTTTATATTCCTTAAAAAGTACTGTTGATAAGCGGTATACCCTGAGTGTATTTTTTATTACTTTTGTTCAAACTCTTAAGTTTTAAGTTCAACGTTTACAGAGCGGCCGAAAGATTTGGGGCTTCACAGTCCATTGCAGGGGACATCACCCTGCCGACGTGAACGTATGACAGCCGACACGTTTCTCATCTGTCAACCACAAAGTGGTCTGTCCTGTGTAGGCCCAGTTACCGATTTTATGTGAATGTTTTTGATTTTTTCAGTGTGAGTGTGCTCGCGCTCGTGACAGAGTAACCGTGCGGATACTCGAATGGGCATCAGCAAGCATGTACACATTCGTTCTAGACCCCCCCCCCCCTTCCCCTCCCCCCTGCGCACTCCCTAAAACGCCAATAATGGTCAAAATGTTGACCGTGGGTGTATATGGAAAAAGAAGAAGAAGAATGAAACATATGTATGGTAATCTGTTCCATTTCAGTACCAGTATCGGGATACAACCAACCGTTAAAAAAAAATTAAAGGGAAACAAAACATGAATGAGAAGCAATTCCCTCAGGGTGACATTGTATCCATGATATGACACAATTGCGAAATTCAGGCTGCTGGGGAGTTAACAAAGTTATAAGGAAAAGGGTGAATGCAAAGCGATAAGGAAAATGCAGTCACATAATTATGAAGAAAACAATGATCCCCATCCCCTCCTCCCCACTGCCATAATGTCAGAAGTAACTACCTTCCCTAACCATACTGCAAATCGAAGACCCCCCAGCCACCCCAGATATAAGAGTTACAGAAAAAAGGCGGTGCAGTGTGAAAGAAAACAGTTCAAATTGAAAACAGAACACAATGAAAAGAAATTGACGATTTGCACTAATGTTCTGTGGGAAGGGGTGCCTTAGTTTTTGGGCAGTGTAGGAGGAGGAGCACTAGTATTCTGAGGGGTGCCTTATTACATAGCAAGGGGGTGAGAGATAAATACACACTTTGTGATATAATGCATGTCTGCTTTATATGATTATATTTCACTTTAAATTCCACTTTTCTTCAACTGCTGCTTAACCAGATTTTCATTTCATGGGGGTTGCATGAGGCTGAGACTGAGAGGCATAAGCTTCGTATATTCATTGTAATTTATCTCTGCAGTTCACAACAGTGAGGTCAGGTGGGCCGTCTATGAGATTGTTGTTGGCTTTGGTTGCTACTGGAGACTTTGCAGTTTGCTTCACCTTTCAGGACAAACATGCTTGATTAGAAATAATCATAATGATGAAAAAGATTTATGGATCTATGGAAGAAAGTTTGAAAATGATGTGGGTGTCTTGCATCCAATCTGTATCAAACTTGGTACACTTATTGATCACAGTGGGCACATGATATAGATGTACGAATGTTCAAGTCACAGTTCAAACTCCTAATATGACACAATGGGGAATGTTTGTGGGAAGAACACTCAATTCAGCTCAGGTCTTGCATCCAGCCTTCCTGATACTTGGTACAATGACTGGATATGGCCAGACTGAATAAAATGAATATTAAACTTAAAGGAGCAAGGTCACAAGATGTGTCATTCGAAATATGTGTGGGGTGATGTCTGTCCATGTCATTTCTTTTGATTTTATTTTCTTTGGTTTCTGAATTGGATTTACCAGGTATCAGATGGGAGTTTTGAATGTCTTGCCCCCCATTTCATTATGTAATAGTACTAATACATTATATTGTGGGAAGTTCTGCAGTTACTATGCTCAGTGATCATTCAGATGAAGTTTGTCATGTAATATTTAAAGACAAAAAATGTACTTCTTTGTCTGTCATGAGTGTGTTCTCTTTATGTCATGAAGATTTTTGTTGTTGTTTTTTTTGTTGTTTTGTTTTTTGAAAGGATGAAAGAATATTTGTGAGGAAAAAAAACAACAGTAATGGGTCTACAATCCCAAAGGTTAGTGGAATGGTGGCCTTGTGCCAACACATCTGCCTAGGATACGAGAGATTCAGAGCACACTGGATCAAACACACCAACATTTTCTGCCATTCCACTGGACTCTGAGAAATGGTCTGGATCATTCGGATGAGATGATAAATCGAGGTCCCGTGTGCAGCATGCACTTAGCACACATACAAGAACCATACAGCAACATTAACAGGGTTGTCCCTGGCAAAATTCACTTGAAAAATCAACTTTTTTTAAATAAATACACTTGCACTTGCTGCACTATGACGATGTAGAGAGAGAGCAGCCTGAATTTCACACTGAGAAATATGTTATTACAAAAAAAGTAATACAATATGATACAATACATAGATGTATGTAGATCATTGTGTGTGTGTGTGCACACACATGCAGCCACTCATTTATATGCATACATTGCAGTTAAACTGAATTTTTATTTTTATTTTCTAACAGGCTCAAGACAGGCAGCAAGCCTCTATTCACAATGTCAACAAAGGGATCAGAAGATGTGATTCACTCTGAGTTTGTCCATGTCCTTCCAGACCATGAAACCGAGCTGCGCAACAAGCTGTATCAGCAGTGGCAAGAAAATCTGTACTGTGATGTTACCCTCTACCTGAAGGGAGGAGAGTTGCATGCGCACTCTTGTGTTCTGGCGGCATTCAGCCCTAAGCTGAAGATTATTATGGAAAACTCTGTGATTGAAAAAAGTATTCATCTGTCATTTGAGGAGAGGGTGTTTCAGTGCTTGCTCAACATGATGTACACAGGAGTTCTCAGCTTCAACACTGCCATGATGACGTCAGTGTTGTCCACTGCTCAGTGGTTGCAGATGGATGAAGTTGTGAGATTCTGTCAAGATTACAAGGACGTCATGGGCGACTCTTGTAGTGATTATGAAATATATGATGATTCAGTGTTGACTGAAGTACATATTGGAAGTGTTAAAGATGGGGAAGTTCCCTTCAACCAAGC
>NC_134884.1:9842309-9892309 GCF_041734735.1 Babylonia areolata
AACTGTGACCCAACTAGTGCAGACTCCGTCAGGGGTCTGACATTCCTTTCCTTTTCGACCTATATTTGCATCTGTGACTGGCTTTCGATAGCAAGAATTTCAGTCGGTCAGTTATCATATTATTGATACAGGATGACTTTCGCTTTCAGTTTGGGCGGTTTCGACATGATCTTTTTATGCAGATGTTATGCCCTGTTTGATGTTGGTAAAATCGCAATAATGCTGGTGGATTGAGGTGTTTCCCTTCACTGCAGCCAGTTTGTCTATCCGACACTGACCATCACGGACCATCACAACCCAAGGTAACAGAAAGGTAAGAAATATTTATTTAGGCAAAAAGAAAGCCTTTTTTCTTACTTATGTATATTGTTTCGATTGTTTTAATCTCAGTTTTATTGTCAAGTTTCCTCTGTCTTTGAGAAGAGTTTTGAGTGAGCCCCTTAAAACCCACGTGTTATTTTCGATCGCGGTTCTCAGATTTTCGTTCTCCCATTAGCTTGATTTAAAAATTACTTTTTCTTTCAGTATTTTTAAATAATGTCTGTTGGAATAACTTCGGTGGAAACTTAATTGTCCCCAGAAGAAATAAGAGTTGTAATGAAGAATTAAACAATTTATCTCTATCATTTCTGTGTCGTGAAGACGAAAATCTGGATTCTGTGTTACGACATGCACTAGGTTGAGCATGAAGTGACGGGATCATTATATTTGCATCTGATGGAATATCATAGATCGTGTAATCATGATATTTATTTCAGTTTCTTCTTTTTCAATCTACTGTAGAAAATATGAAACCAAAATAAACAGTGGAAACGAACATGAACTGTCTTGATCAATTCGTCACACAGATACCAAAACATTATATCTTTGGTTTGATCGTACAGTATGACGCGAACTAGACCCATGTGACGTTTTTACCACACAAACAAAGATATTGTTGGTAGAATGCATTGTATTGAGATCCCAGGATTAGTTTCGTAAGTCAGAAACTGTATTGAATAAAATAGAATAAAAGCCTTCCACATTTCGACTGTGGCTGACATTTAACACAGACGCATTTACCAAAGTCGGAAGGTTGGATAATAAGATAAAATAAAAATCAGTGTTGCAGTGGGTTATATTAACCAGTTGATTTGTATTCTGGGATAAGATGTTGAATCATGACAAGTTCAAACATTTGTGTTCTGCCTTTTTTAAGATTGACTTGTGCTCTGTATCATTTAAAAAAGAAGGGGGAAGTAAAACTAAAAGAATATGCAGATTGTTATCACACCAGAATAAATTTCACATGACAAGATCATCAGTGGATGCACACTCACTCCCAGGCTTACTTGAACTTACACATACGCATTTTACTGAGTCACTCATGTCTGATATCACTTCTAGTTAACAGACAAACCAAAGAATGAATGCTCTGCTCACTCACAGTCACATCAGTCTTACACACATAGTGACACAGATATGTTTTCAAACTCAATGCATTACCTTGTGTTATGAGATAAATTCTATTTTCAGGTGATGCATCATGTCAACACGGGAGAGCAGCAGAATTGCAGCAAGCCAAAAAGCTGCAGTGGAGCTGACAAGTTCTCCAAGCTGTTCTACTCCACCACAACCATCAAAGAAGAGGAAGATGAGAGGATCAGAGAAAACACAGAAATGGTTGGAGAGAATGAAAAAAAAACAGCCCTGGACGGTTTGCAGAGTATCGAGAAGGAAACAGACTTCTGTGTAAACAGTATCGTGCCAGTATGACAGATAAGATGAAAGAGAAAGGACGTGAAAAGGCATGTGAACGGATGAGAAAATTTAGACAGAAACGGGAAGAAGAACAGAAGAACAAAGCTTTCCAAGATGAGCAGAGAACAAAACGGCAGGAAGAAAAGAAGAGCCATAAATGGAAAGAACAGAAAGAAAACCCCCCCCTGTCACCAGTGCTTTCCAAGATTTGCTAAGAGCAAAGTGGCGGAAAGAAAAGAAGAGGCAATTTGAGAGAATGACAGCAGAAGAACGAAGGCTCATAAATGAAAAGCGTCAAGCATGCTACTTTGCAAAAAAAAAAAGCTGCAGTTACCACAGCTGCAGCTGCAATTATATCTCTGGCCACTTCAGCTGCCGCATCACCAGCAGTGTCACTGATTACAGATTCCATGCCTGCATCAACAAGGACTCCAGCTGCCAGAAGACAAGCTTTAGCTCATGCTTGGAAAGAGGAACAGGAAGAAAAGCCCCCTGTTACCAGTGATTTTGAAGAAGAGCATGCTATAAAGGCTGCAGTCATTACTACATCCATCGGCATGACTGTGGCCGCTTCAGCTGTTATGTCACAAGCTGTATTACCTGCTACAGTCGCTACGCCTGAGTCAACAAGGACTCCAGATGCCAGCAGACAAGCACTGGCTCATGCTTGGACAGAAGAACAGGAAGAAAAGGCCCCTGTCACCAGAGCTTTTGAAGAAGAGCATGCAAAACAGGTTGCAGTCATCACTGCATCTGTCTGTATGACTGTTGCCATTTCAGCTGCTGCTACACACACACACAGAGCTGTGTCACCCGCTACTGCTTTCACACCCAAGTCAACAAGGACTCCAGCTGCCAGAAGAAAAGCACTGGCTCGTACTAGGGCAGCAATTTCGAACAACCCACTGGAATATTATGAAACAGTAATGGACTTGATTGAAAAGGGCTCTCCCGGCAAGAGGCTTATGTTGCATGGCTTAAACCTAAGGCACGCAACTGAAGAACAACAGATAGATGCCCAGGTCCACCAAAGGCTTGAATATCCAAGAAATGACAGGTCCAGAAGTGTGCTTTTAGCATACAACCTATCATATATAACAATTTTGTGCAGACTTTAATTTTAAGATAGTAACATTGATCCAGTAATAAACTTTCACAAAAAAAATTCAATAAAATTAGGTGAACTATATATTTCAGTAATTGATTCGTATCTATGATACCCTGCATCCATTGTGCCACAGCATCCAGCATCGTGTCCTGGCACTCAGTCCAATCCCTCTTTTTGAAAGTTCAGTTTTCTTCCAAATCAAGCCATTTCCTTTCACAGTGCCTTCACACCTTCACTCCGTCCTTGGTTCAGACTGGCTGAAAAAATCCTCTGTAGTTGTCAGCTGGTTAGACACACTGGAAGACTGAATATGTGATGTTTGTCTGTTTGTGCTTGGCAGCATCAGCAAAGCAAACCCATCTTAGTTTCAAAGATTTTTTTCTCAATTAGAGGCATTATCCTGCCTCAGAAGTTTCAATTTCTTCACTAGACAGCCAAGTAAAGCCATTCTCAGACAAGTGTTGCTTGAAGAGGTATTGCTTGGTTCAGTGTTCATTGTACTGTAGCTTTATCATTTTTGTGGTGGTTAGGAGGTTGTTTACCTTATCTGTCCATCAAACTTAAAACTTTTGAGTTCAATGATAATTTTAGTGAATTAAAAAAATGATTAACCTTTTAAAAAAATTGTGTGTGTGTGTGAATGGACAGTCTTTCCAGATAGTAATTAAAGTTTTCTTTGTTTCAGTGAGGTGAAGCGGCATTTGTGCAACAATTGTGGCCAGGGCTTTTCGCAGCATGCAGGCCTTATGTCCCACCAGCGTACATGCTACCAGTTGCAGCAGTTTCTTTGCGATGTGTGTGGCCAGGCATTCAACCACGTCCAGTCCATGCGTGCTCATCGGCGTACCATTCATTTTGGTGAGAAACCTTACCTGTGTAAAGTCTGTGGAAACCAGTTCAGTGACCAAAGAAATTTGAAGCGACACATGAGAATCCATGAAAACAGCTTTCCATATCAGTGCCCAGTTTGCCAACAGAATTACAGACACTCAAACTCCCTGAAAGCTCACCTGAAAAAGCATGAGAAAGAGTTGCCAGAAGTGAATGTCAGTTGTATGAAAGTGAAGGACAGTGTTAAACAGAAAAAAGGGCCAGGACGAAGGAAACTGGGAACAGATGTTACAGGTGAAGCATCAGGTAGTGGTCACAGCGGTGACTTTGCTGTGGGGCCCGAGTTTGAACAGGGCTTTCTCCTGGGGTCTGGGCAGAGCGGGAGCAACACGGTTATGGGAACATTTTTCCCTCCCCCCGCTTCTCACCCTGCAGCTGGAAGCTCTGCGGCAACAGGGGGACTCCATGTCACAGACCAGAACCTTAACCTGGAAGCCACTGACCTGACCCCCATTGTCTATCCGACTCGTGTCTCTCGGCCAGCCACTGAGAGTTTTCCTGCCACTTCTTCCTTGAGTTCTGGTTATGATCATCTCGAACCATTGACCACAACAGCAGGAGCTGGGGGCCCCACTGTCATCAAAGTGGAACTCTCGAGCGTCAGCAGCTCGGAAACGCTTCAGTCTCTGCGTCATTCTGAAGCCAGTCCAGCTGTGGATGAGTTTGGCCGTTCCAGAAAGATTGCGGAAAAGGACTGTGATGGGGTAGGAGAGTCTGACAGAGACGCCAAGTTAAAAGGACAGCCCAGCTATGGGCTTCAGACTTTGGCAGAGATCTGTTTCAGTTCTTCTGTGTGATAACAAGGTGGTGCCAGGGTCAGGCAGTGATGATACTTGAGTTATCACCGTTGTGTCTTTGAAGTTCAGCTCAGGATTTTGAGAATGCTTTCATCACAAGATGCTATGGTACTATCTTTGAGTTCTGTTTAGTTTTTAGTGAATGTCATTATCGATTTTTTGGTGTTTTAGAATTGAAACATAGGCTGGAAATTTAATATGGTGCTGGCCATTACAGGAAGTGACTTGGGAAAAAAAGTTGGCATTAATACTATTACTACTATGGGTACAGAATGAGAAGGGAAGTGATCAGAATAATTGTGTTCAGGTGTATGGCAGTGAAGAAACATCAGCCAAAGAATTTGACCATAAAAGACTGGAACAGTTACAGAAGGCAAGAGACCGAGAGTCTCCATCTCTGCATGCCTGACAAAACATTTTCAAAAAAATGAAAAATGCTTATTGTGCAAGTAATGCAGCAACCTGAAATCTGGAACTAAATTTTTTTTAGTTTGAATGCATGTATCCAATATCTGACTTGCCTTGCTTCACAGTTTTGTCTCTTTATTTCGTTTTCTCATGTTTTGATTTGTATTTTCTTTGCATTTGCATTTATTTCTTGGCGTTTGTCATATGTTATATCAGACATACTAAACAGAAATCACAGAAGAGTTGAAATGCATTTAAGTTCAAATGTCCTCAACAAAGTATATTATGTTGGAATTCATGTCGAACAAAAAAGAAATTGGTTATTTCTTCAAAGTGCAAAGTTTGATGAACAAGCATGGTTTGGTTGATTGCTGGGATTATTTACTCTTCTTGATGTATGTGCAGAAAACAAGAGGAACTGATTAAGTAATGGGAAAGGATACCTTCACTTGTTCAAGGATCAGTTTTTTTCCCTCATTCATTTTGTTTCTACCAGTTTTTCTCCCCCTATATTAATGACTTCTATCCATGTATCATATACTGTTTTTCCATAATATATATATTTTTTTTATTAACTGGTAATGGGCACAACAGTTGAGTGGTTAAAGCATTGGACTTTCAACCCGATGCAGGACAGTCCTGGGCTTGAAAATCCATGACAGCACCAAGTTGGTTAAGTGTGGAGATTTTTCTCATCTCCCAGGTTCATCCTGCTTACGGATGCCTAGGGGTTCTTCAGTGCAGTGTCCCCACCTTCTGTGCAAGAAAACTCTTTTCTGTCACTCCCTTTGTTTCTGCTCTTTTCATTTTCTGTCAGTCATCCTCACTCCTCCCATATTATCTGCCTTTTTGGTCTATTCACCTACTTTTTTTTCGAAAAAGCTGTGTACTTTTTTTCTGCTCTGTTTTTGGTCTCTTTCTGGATTCTTTATGTTGTATTTTTTTCCTCATTTTTTCGGTCTAAGACATGTAAGATGACTGGCGTTAGCTAATTTTGGTTTTGTATGACTGTCACATATATTGATTGCAGTGTATGATTATGTTAATGTTTGGGTTAGTTGGTTGGTTGTTTTTCTTTCTTTTTTTTCTTTTTTCTTTTTTTAATCCACTGGCAAAAAAATGATGAAATGTTTTTTGTCAACATCTGAGGCATGTTCCAGGTTTATGTGCTTGAATATGTTATGACTACTTATCTGGTTTATTTTCCTTTTTTTACTTTGTTGTATGTGTATGCATGGTTTGTTTTATTGATTAGTTTTTCTTTTTTTCCTTGGTGTCAGTTTTGGTTGATATTTTTTTCATTTTTAGTAGTTGTTTTGTTTTGTTATTTTTGGGGGGGATGTTTGTGTTTTGTTTGTTTTTCAGGTCCTACAGGATCATTATTTTTCAGCCCTGCTATGGCCTTATACGGTCAGCTGGGCTGAAAACAGCAAAAGATTGAAATGTCCCAGGTCAACAGATGTGCAAACCTTCCTAGTGCCTGAACCCCCTTGGTGTGCTTTGCATGCAGAAAATGTAATACACACATCAGAGATCCCATAATCCATGTCACTGTTCATTATCGAAGTTATGGATACAAAAACATTCCCAAACATGCACACCCCCTAACACAAAGTATAGGTGCCCATAGTGGGGAAAAAATGGTCGTACGCATTAAAGCCCACTCATATACCTGTACAAAAGTGTAATGTGGGATTTGCAGCCACAAACACAGAAAAAAGAACTGTAAGCTGGTCGATTCTTTCTCTTTTTTTTTCTTCTTCTTTTTTTTTTTTGGATGTTTTTCTGTTTCACTAAAGTCCCAAGAGAAAGAATAATTGTAAATTGGTTGATTCTTTATTTGCTTTTCTCTGTTTTTTAATGACTTCTTCTGAAATAGTTTCACTAATTTTTGTGTATATATGTGTATATATGTATACACATATATATTTAATCATTTCTTTGAGAGATATCTCTTGCACTTGGTTTTCTTGTTACTCTGAGGTAAAGTGTATCTGTCACTGTGAAATGTCTAGTCAGAAATTTGTATTCTTACTGAAATGTAAGTTCTGCACCGGAATAGTGATTATTCATGGTCTTGTCATCAATTCAAAGGATGGCAAAAGGTTGGCCGCATATGTGCAGTGATTTCCTTTCATAAATTTAACTTGAATTAAAGATAATAAAAGTCTCTATAAACAGTTCTGTTGTCTGTGAGTGGTGTGTGTGTGTATGTGTGTGTGTGTGTTTGGCATGCACGCACTAATGGAATTTAGTGGACACACAAAAAATTGGCATGGCCTTAACAGTTACTGATCTTCATTGGAGTAGAATGATTACACACAACAGAGCCAACAATGCCCTAGCAAATATATTGTACTTTACAATTTCACTATTGATTTCTCTGCATGAAATTTGGCCTGGTCTCCCCAGAGAGAGCGTGTCACTGCAGTGCAACACCACCTTTTTTTTTCTGCCTGCAAGTGTATTTCTCTCTGCACAGTGGGAGAAGCACCACATCACAGATTTTCAGCCTTTGTGTTCTGTGTGAGAAAAATAGCTAACACCAACAAAGTTCATGTCTTCAACGACTTTACGAAGGCATTTAACCAGGTGTGGCATGATGCACTGTGGGCAACCATGAAGAAATACAACATGGGCCAAAAGCTGATCAACACCATCGAACAGCTGTACACAAAAGCCAAGAGTGCAGTCCCTTCTCACGAAACTGTTGGCAACTGGTTCGACATTTCAGTTGTTACCATGGCTGTCTATCTCCTACACTCTTAACCTGATGGAGACACATTTTTGTATAGTTCTTTTTGGTGATCATAAAGTTGCCTTGACTTCACTTGGCTTGACTTGACCAGTTACAGACGGTTTCTCTTCCATTTCAATGCCTTCAGAGAGATCATGGCTTTCTGTGTTGGCTGCCCCCTGGGAGCTGTGATTGGAGGAAGCAAGCATCATGCGCATGCTTACACGCACACACACACTTGCGCACACACACAAACACACAAGAGTGTGTGCACTCACACACGCATACACACAAAAATATCATAATAAAACAGCTGTTCAACAAGAAAATTATTTACAGAATCTAACAACACTTTTATTTTGTAAAATTGATTTCGTTTTCTTTAAAACTATAAAGAGGTTTACAAATTACACATCACATAACATAGCAACATGATCACTGTTATATATATTTTGCTCTGAATCAGAATGTATGACAACAATTAACAAGTTTGTAGGGATGTGAGGGTTTCTGCATGAGTGTGTAATACATAGGTATATATTTATACATTGTGTATTTATATACTGTACATACACACGTTGCTCTCCTCTTCAACAAACAACATTTCCAACAGCACAGAAGTTTTCAGTGCTACCACAGACACAACAACCACTTTGCACTGAACAGTTTCTGATACACAGTATATCACTGCCTTCTCCAATGAGGTCCTTTCATTTTTGTAGTCTGTACACTCTCCCTGTCCAACTCAAGTCCTGTGTCTTGTACAATCGTGTTGAGTGTGTGTGTCGGCTGGTGATGAATTTTCAGCCACAAGCAGGATACCCTCCATCCCTGGGATAACAAATTATTTGCAAATCATTATGTGGTAATGAGAACAGAAGACTTTCTGATGAGACTTTTTCAAGTACTCACGTTCAGACAGAATTCTTGATCTATCTTACATACTGCTGCGGTCTCTTTGTTTCTATTAAGCAGAGGATATTCCATGAAAATCAATAGTGCACCCCCCTCCAACCCCACACCCCCAGTCTGTACCTTGTAGAGGGGAACACACATTCACACCTTTACTGTTTTAATCAGAGATCCACATGTTGACTGGTTGGATATCCTTAAAGACTTTGGTACTGACAGCTTGTTCGTGAACACAGATAAAAGTGTATAAATCTCTTCAAGAAATATGAAAACAGACTACATGTACCTGTGTTAAGATATTTGACAAAATAAGCAAATAGTAAATATTTTGTTCAACTCACTAAAATAAGACAGCATTTTCCACTGGGAATGAAATGAACTGACCAAAATATTAATCATTACATATAAATAATTCATTAAAACTCTGCACAGGCACTGTCCACACATAAAATCTATTCCTCATGAACTGTCATCTTCGCATTTTGCCACAATGGGTTTTCTCAAGATTTAAATGATAAAAAGAGCTATAGGCAGATCAGATCTCTGTCAGGATTATGCTATCATATAACTAACATCCTGTGTTGTGGTGCAGAGTCAACAGCTGCCGGGTGTTACCATGCAATATATATGTATGTGTGTGTGTGTGTGATAACCTTTTTAACTCCTTGAAATCTGGAAAACAAATATAACCAAACCACCACAACCACATACACTACTCACCTTTTCTCAGGATATGTGTTTAATGAGTCGTCATATTTTGTAAAAAAAACTGTAGTTAACCAAGTCACTATTGAACAACAATTTATGCCAAATGAGTTAGTGCATTCAAAAGCACTGCACACACACACACACACACACACACACACACACACACAGATTTGCATTTCTGGTAATTTCCCCCAAGCATATGATCTATGAATGTTAACAGGTGGAAACATAGTAACCTCGTTCATTTACAAAATCTGCAGTTCCGTCTGTTTCCATTGGAAACATTCTGTATCACAATCTACTTATATTTGAAACAGTTCATAGTTTAATATAACTGGCGTTCCCTTGTAATTTTACCAACTGCCTAAATATTTTGTAAATTTTGTTGTCGTTTTTTTTGTTTTATTTATACTCTTTCCAAATAGAAACTGAGGTGAGGTGGAGGGGAAAGGAGAGATTAAATGAGGTTAGGGGAGGGTAAGAGGGGAATTTCCATCTACAATCATAATTGTGGATAGAAGTCAAGCACAAGAATGAACGGATATACTGACACAGACAGCACAGAAATAATATACAAAAACAACAGGCAACAGGCTTGCTCATCTACCAGAATAACAAACATTGTCAAACCTTTATCTTCAAACTTTTAAAAGCTTCAACAAAAGACATCAATATATTTTGGATATTGTGTTCAAAATAATCTTTAAATGACCAGTGCCAGGCTTCATAAAAATATCAGAACATACTTGTAGACAGTCCCTGTAGAAATGGATCAAGTGAAACCTCTTCCACAGGAGCGGGTGTTGGTAAGGGTTTGGGTTAAAGGTTAAAGGTCCCATAGCCATTTGCAGTCATCAAGGCAGTGAATTTATATCCTCAGTGTCTAATGCTCAATGTAGGGCCAAATCCTCTCCTTCTGCCATTTTAGCCACCCCCAACCAGTCATGTACCCATTCACACCTGGGTGGAGTGAGGAAGATATGGAGTAGAGTACCTTTCCCAAGGACACAACACCACCAGTACCTTTCCCATGGACACCATGCCAAAACGGGGCCTCAAACCCTGATCACTTGTGAACACTGGATTCGAAGTCAAACATTTTTTTAATGCTTAACCAGTTATGCTACAGTGCCTCCATTGGTGTCAGTAAGGGTAGGGAAAAATACCTAAGTGGGACAGGAGACACCGCAGAAGCATGGCATTCACAAACAGTGTGTATGTCACATCTACTGATCTTGTCCTTCAAATCTACTCAAGGATACTTAAAATGCAATCCTGCTTGTTTCTTGCCTAATAAATACTTATCAATGAAAATTAAATAATAATTCAAGAAATCTTCACTTCAATCAGTTAAAATAAACTGAAAGAGGATTAAAACAAATTATGAAAAAACATATATATATATAAAAGAATGTACCCGTAATCAAAACGAACACAAAGCAAACATGATTTGATCAAATGCACATCTGATTTACACGCATCTGTCTACAATCACACATGCATGTTCATATCACACAAAACAAACAATATCAACAAGCTTATTCTGAGCACTGTAATTATATAGTGTCCTAAATCTAACCCTTTCAGCAACAAAGTTCCTACGTAACATTATCTGATACCTTTAATCTTTGTGCAAAGTGCCTGTTAACATCCTGACTGCAGAACCTTGTTGAAATTAGATCAGTGAGCCACAAGTTGGAAGTGCAGTCACAACTTTCTGCATTCTTATCAAGGGTTTCGTCAGCTTTCCTGATTTATAAGTATTGTAATCTCAAAAGTAAAAGTTTGGAAGAAAGAAAAAAAAAAGAGCAACGACTGATACCTGACCAGTAAGCTTTGTCGTTTATCCAGAATCAACCCTTCACAAAGGGTCATACTAATTAGCAGTGGTCAAGAGGTTTACGCGTGGCAATATGTTCAACTGAACTTAAACTCGTTGAGTTTACATGTTAACGTTGGTAACTTTTACCATGTTTACAATAATGATCAATCACAATATCTTTTAAGTGAATATATGCAGTATTTCTATATGTATGTCTTACATGCTGCTTTCTTTCTTTTGCTTTTTTAATTGCTTTTTTCTTCTTCTTTTTTTTTTTTTTTAAAGAAATGTTTAGTGTTTTTCTGTTCAGTACTTGTCTATGTTTGTTTTGCCGCACCTGATGTAAATTTATCTTAATGAGATAATTAAGTTATTCTAATCTATTCTTATCTTATCCAATTATAAACTGAGATCTAACAGTCCACACCGTGTGTAACGCCAGCTTAAAAAAACAGGGAACAGGCTGATCTGAATATGCTTGACTTTTCCTTGAAAACAGGATTTTTGACTGTGTACGGTCACAATTTTGCACATTCTGAAATCAGTCATTTCTGTAAAAGCAAACACACACACACACACACACACATCTACAGGATATGGCTAATGAATGAATGATGAAAGCAGTCTAAAATAGTACTGTTGATTTCGGATACATCAAATGCTGTATTTAAAAAAAATTAAAAGCAAAATCATGTTATCTAGCAGTAGCAGAATGTTAAGCTACTCTTCATATTTCAAGTATTAAACCACCCAAAAAGCAGCATACTATGGACTATCTTTCAGACTCAATTTTACAATGTATAAAAATGCTAGACATATATATATATATACTGACAGAATATATTGACAGTCTGAACTACTCAGCCAAGACTGTACTGTATTTTATTACTCTTTCAGTTTTGTCACACCGTATTTCTCAGGGAATTTTGGACTGCCCTTCCCAGAGAGAAGAAAGTCACTACAGTACAGCTTCACCCTACTGGTGACTACATCGTGGTACAACCCACATTCATGTCATGATTAGAGGGCTGCGAACACATGACCATTATAACCCGTCCATTTAGACACCCATACTCGGCTTTCTGAGGTACTGCACAGCTCTTAACAACCCTGTCCATTTACCACCAGTCAGAAATGGTGGTCAAAATGTTAACTCCAACACCACACTGCAACACTGCTGCTGTTCGTTTTTTTCTCTGCAAATCTACAAAACTGAGTAACTCATTTGCCAGATAATTTTCAAGAAATCGTTTTAATCAAGAACTACTCATCACTGAAAAGGGAACACATTTAATTGGAAAAAAAACAACATACTACATATTCAAGCAGTTCTACTAAACAAGAAGTAGCATAGCCCACCACAAGAATAGCAAAGAGGCAAAAATTGTCAACTTTTTATATACTCATTCTGCCCCAAACCCAAGCAATACTGAAGCATCAAATCCCAGGTCATCAAACAGGTTTTTCAATCTTTCAACAAAGATAAATAACTATGGGAGGAACATGACTTGACAAGCTTCATGGTAACTCACTGATTAAAACTGGGTTCAGATTTTTTTTTTTTTTTTTTTTTTTTTGTAGGTTCTGCATGAGATCAAAACTAGGAAGTCATATTTCACTATCTGGTAAGTAACAAACAATTCTGAGAAGTATACAGTACTTCTGATCCTGACAATTATATTTATAACAATTGTAAGAATTAGCATGTAAATGAACTGTGTGAACTGTCCTTTTAGTTTTTAACTCTTTCACTGCCAAGCTTCTGTGTGAAAAACACCCCCAAACATTTTAACTTGATGCTCTGTCACGACCCACTTCAAGACAACACAGTGGACTTGTTCACTTCAAACTCAGTCAATGGGTGAAAGAGAGTTATTGTGTAGGAACATTGACGGTAGCTGTCAAGCTTTGTTACAATGTGAAAAAAGGTCCTTTTAACATGATCCCTCAATGTGATCAAGTCAACTAAGTCGCCTTTGCTGGTAAACTACCTGGTCGACTATAGTGGTCTATGGCAACGAAAGAGTTAAACCAACCCAAAAATTACTGCTAAAACTTCACATGTTGGAAATGTTGCACAAGCTGTAAATCCTTGCAGTGCTGAAAGGATTAACACCCTTTTACAGGGATACACTCATGTCTTAGTAGGGAATTGCTAGGCTTTAGTAAAGATGATAAAACAAGCTGACTGTGCTGAGACCATGGTTTCTTATAACAAATGAAACAAGAATCTTTCTAACCATTTCATCTCGTCTTATTCTTGCCTTTCGTGAATACTGTCAAAAGATAGGGAAATTTTCAGGCATAACAATATTGATACCAAAGGGGTAGCTTTATAAGTTTCAGTCAGAAAGAAGTTCTGAACTGATTTAGAATAGTGTGGGTGTGTGTGCAAAAATACAAACTCAACCACAAAGCTATTCTGCAAACCAATAATCAAAGAAAAATACTTTCTCCCTGCATACAGCATAATTTTCCTTCAAGAAGTATCAAAATACAGAATTTACCATTACTGGTGTGATTTTGTTCAGTTAAATGCAATTTTGAATTCTTGAACGAAACTCTCTTCCATCAGATGAATTACCGAGAATCACTGTTATACGAATTACATTTCTTATCAGATCACAGATGTCTGTCTAACTTCAAGAACCACAATCTGGTATTGAATGGGAAAAAATGTTGACAATTTTTTCCCTTTTCAGCAAACCAACTTGCTAAAGATAACATAAAATAAGATAAAGTAATAAAATAAATAAATAAATGAAACAGCACAGCACACAGCACAATGAAATAAAATAAATTTCTAAAATAGAATAAACAAAAATAAAACCAAGAAAAAACAAAAACAAACAATCTCTGGTTTAAAAAGTTAACACACATACACAAACCATGAAACAAACCAGAAAAAGTTGGATCCTAGTCTCTTTGGAAATGGTCATTTTCTGAAACACAAAGCATCAGAGCAACGTGAAGCATTATTTTGCATGTCACTTGGTTTCTGCATCACCTGAAACATAAGACACGTCTTATAATGCACGCCACTGAAAAAGGAAATGTCACAATGAATGAAGGAAGGAAAAAAAAACTAGTTTCCCACAGTCTGCCGCAACAATTCATTCCAGTTTTAGCTACAACAGAAGTTAGTTTTTCTTTTTCGTTTATTTTCTTTATTTCATTTTAACTGTCACTTCTGATTCTATTTTATTTGAAACAATGTCATGAAATACCTCACCTTCCTTATTTGTCACTTCTGATTTTGTTACCCAGAAATAACTGTCATCTTTAAAAAGTGATTTTGTATGTGCCTTCAACTTTCAAAATGTGATAATTGCCTGTGGTAAGTTCAGTTAAGGCACACTTCTCTAAATGCCAAACTGGTCAAACTGTCTCACAAAGCCATAATAATTTTTTGCAGTCCAACAAGCAACATAATTTTATTCTAAGATGGAAAGAAAGAGAATTCTGGTATAATCATTTCAAACAGCTGCGGAACACTGCAAAGGTTCTCTCGTTCTTGAGAAAATCAATATTTCCAATTAGACGGTTGTGTTGTGGTGTGGTGTGGTGTGGTGTGTTTTGATGTGGTGTGGTGTGGTGTGGTGTGATGTGTGTGTGTGTATGTGTGTGAAAGCTGGTGCAGATTAGGACCCACTCCTTTCCCATCTCAGGCAATCAAATTGATTTTTATTCTTCTTTTTCTTCTTTCTTTTTTTTTTTCTTTGTTGTTGTTGTTCTAGTCCATTCAACTAAAACACTTTTTTTTAACAACAAACTCTACAAACAAAAACAATGAAAAAGAAACTTAGTTTTCAAAAAAACTTCCACAAAGTCTGTGAAATATCTCTTGGTTTCCAACTCTTGCTTGAGCATTTGGTCTTTTCTGTTACACTTCAGCAAGTTCACCATACATCCATGGAATATTGTATGCAATGTCAATAATGATTAACTGTTCTCAAAAACAAAATGAAATGTACAACAACAAAAAAAACAAAAAGAAAAAAAACAAACAAGCACACAAAAAGACCTGCACTGTGTGATGCACATTCCATGAAGTGATATGTGGACAGTGGCTTGGCTGCAGTTTCAATATTAAAAAAAAATTAAACTAAAGAGCATAGGGACCTTCACAAGACACTTATCATCTTTTCTTTTTTGCCTTTTTGCATAAGCTGGTTGCTTTTTGTTTGTTTTTACTGTAATTGATGTCATTTTTTCAGTTTTTTCCATTTGCATGAGCTTGTTTGTTTGTTTTTACAAGGACAAGGACATGTTCCAACAAATCATTGAAGTCGATGATGATTCTCTATCTACTCCCATCAGAAACGGCTTGATTCACAAGAACAGAAAATCTGTTACATCAGTAGCACAGATACTATCAGCAGTAGCATTCATACTGAACTTGTAAATTATGCCGATTATGTCATGAAACAAGACAAATAAAGTGTAGGTACGTATGGTGATACTTACACAGGATGAATAAACCAAATACAGCTTTGATAATCAAAATGTATGCACATATATCATAATATATGACACTGAACATGTCTCTGTCAGAGGGGACTGTGTAGTTGTGTGTGCGTGTTAATGTGATTGTAAGTTTATCATTTTTTAATAACTTTATCATGAGCATGAGTTTTGATATGGGTATGGTTTGTTGAGAAATTTTGAGTGCATATGTGTAAGAAAATGTACAGAGCAGAAAGGTCATTTCAGTTTGTGTGAAACGTCCAAATCTTAAAAAAAGAAATTTTTTTTTACTAAAATGCCATAAGAAAATAAATAAAATAAAGTAAATAAATCCACAGAATTTCCAATTCCACCGCCACAGAAAGAAATGAACACAACACTGGTGCTTGCATTTTTATTTCTTTCTTTTAACTCAAAATTAGCATATGGACAACAGCACTAGAGCATATTTCCTTATTATGAATAAAGCAAATTCCAATTAAATCTATCAGTTCCTTACCCCCCCCCCCCCCCACCCCTTCCAAAAACATTTCAATAAAGAACATTCTATGGTCCATCCCATATGATATACTCCCTTTTACATATCACTGCATACTCAAGCTTCTATGTGATGTGCAAATATTACAAACTTTATTTCTCTCTCTCTCTCTTTTTTTAATGTATTTATTGAAGTTTTCTCAATTAAAAAAAAAAAATTATCCATTTCTGGGGTCTTCTGAAAAAATAAACTCTTAGTGATATTCTAAAATGCTGAAAACCTGTAACTTTTTTTAATCACTAGATACCCCACCCAATAAAACCCTCTTATTTTGCCCATGTCTCCAGTTACTGAATATTTCAACAAGCTAGGCATTCTTGGTACCTTCCCTAAACCCTTTTGCCTCAAGAAAAGAAAAAAGTGCACAAGGATGTTATAATCATCAAAATAATGTCATTTTCGAAACAGCTGTGAAAACTGAATGTAAATATTTGTCAAGATGCCATTCTGTCTTTCAGATTTAAATACTATCATGCTTTTAAGAAAATAAACAGATTTTACTGCTTTCTTTAAAACTGTTATAGCTTTTAATGGTTTTCATACTAAAGAAAATAAACAAAAGAACATGTATGTTTTACTGTTTCTTTAAGATTATTTGTATTACAAAGATAATTAAGAAAAGAACACATCAAAAGCCACTTTATCATATGTTTCATCTCTTATCCTTTTCACAATAATACAATGACTTTACTGTGTTGATTCCTTGTGCACCAAAACAGAAAAAAAAATTGCAGGGAAGTGGGTGATACTTTCAAAACCAAATCTTGTGTTGAAAAATCAACAAAAAAATATGAACATTAAGAAACAAAAACACATCAAATTAAAACCTTAAAATGTTTTTTAATTAAAAACTTTATCATTAACAATAATACAAGAAATTAAAAAAATTTTAAACATCTTTATGAGTTCAAAATGTTGTAAATTTAAAAAAACAACAACTGTACCCTCAGAACATTTGTTTCAAAAACATACGGCACAAGAAAAACTCAGAATTACTTATAACAAACTGTTGATAATAACACCAACAAAAACAATAATAATCATTATGATGATTATAATAAGTGTACAAAGTAAAAAAAAAATTTTTTTAATTGAAAAAAAAAGATATGAAATTATCTGATCAGGAAAATAAACACTCTTTATAAACAATGAAAACGTATACATATCGAAATATAAGTTTTTTTATATACCATTATGTGTTTTACCTATACAGAAAAAAACACAGAAAAATATACAATATACATATTTATACAAGATTACAAAACATCTTTTAAAAGCCACCAAAAACACAATAACTTGAATAAGGTTAACAACAACAACAAATCTGTGATATTATTTGTGAATCAAATAAATCAACTCACTGTATTTGTTCTTTCCATATGCCCAAAACAGATATTTGAAATAATAAAATTTTACTTTCACTTTTCTGTCCTTTACTTGAGAACAGAGGACGACGATACACAATAAGTAACTTCTTTTTTTCTTTTTTTTAATACACAACTTCATAACATAATTATGCTGTTGGGTGGAAAAGGTAAAAGAAAAGTAAACATGCATTGGATGCAACATCAAGGGTTACACTGTCACAGTATGTCATGCAAAGGGAATATTATCAGGATATTGTGTTTACGTGAGTGTGTGTGTACATGCAACCATGTGTGTGTGTGTGTGTTCATATATGCATGTGTGTGTGTGTGTATGTGTGTGTGTGTATGACTGTCTCTCTTACAGCATGTGAGTGTGCAGTGTTTACACAAGAGCGTCAATGTGGATCTCTGGGTAGATGGGTAGTTTGGACATGTGTACATTTATGTACTACTCATTAACCATTGTCATAAGTGCTTTCAATAAATTACACTCTCATACACCCAAAAGGATGCAACACAATACAAAACCACATGCATGCACACACACACACACACACACACACACACACACACACACACACACACACACACATAAAATCACACACAGAGACAGAGTGAGACTGAGAGACATAAGACACAGACAAAAAAGACAGCACAAAAAGCTGCAGCAACTGTTCCATGACACAGATCAGTACGCATCATAGAAACTAGTTCTAACAGATCAGAACAAAATGTCTGAAGTTTAAGGCACTTATTCATAGCTAACCTAAAGTATACCGTTACTTACATAATCAAAGTTACCCCCAACTCCGCAAACAAGCACTGAGGTACATATTCACAGGTACAGCACATATCTCTCAATTCAGTATAACATTCACACACACACACACACACACACACACACAAACCACTCCCTTCCTCAACAAAACAGAGAAAATGTCAAGGAGCCCAGTCTAAGATTAGTAAGAATCAGATGAGCACTAAAAAATAAAATGCTACATTAATGTTATTATCAAACCTCCATCTAAAAAAATCATTTTCACTGCAGAATATTTTTGTTATTGTATAAAAACTAAAAAAAAAAGTTATCAAAGAGCAGTTCCCAAAATAATACCGGGAGTGAACTGTAGAAGGACTACGCCTGGCAAAAAGGCATTATGACCAAGGGGCTGTGCTTCTGCTCAACACCTACACACATGCTTCAACGACCATACATTTTGGCAGCTTCTATCTAGTGCAGAGATTTACAGCAACTGCCCAAACTAACAACAACAACATTCTGACAAGTGTGTAACTCCATCAATAAAACAGGTACTGATACGTTCATACACATGTAAGCACCAGTATATACAGTTTAGGTCAATCAGAATTAATTCCGTATTTGATTTTTTTTTTTTTTTTTTTAATAAAAAAAAAAAAAACATAATAGATATATCTACCATTAAATCAAATACAACTTTTTGCAACTCAGTCTAGAAAAAATTTCAGTTAAACTACCTTGAGGAAGCCTTCTACATTGAATGTCTCACGGAATGGCCACACTGAGATAGTTAATGCTCAATGAAATTTCATTGTATGTTCACTGAAACTAACAAAAGACTTTCTCTTTTTTTTTTCTTTTTTTTTTTTTTTTTTTACTTTACTTATGGAATAATAATGAATTTGATAACAAGAAATACATAAAGCTTGTTCCAAGATTACAAAGAAGACCAGACAGGTTTAAATGTGTATGTTGGTGCAAAGAACACTCAGTTAGTGTCAATCAAATCAATGTATGGTATTTTGTTTCCAATTTAACATTCAACAAACTGAATGCTCGATAAGCAAATGTACGACTTTGTGTACAGCGTGAAGGATGTGGTGGAGGGCGGATGAAATACTTAACTCTTTTTTTATTTCTTTTTTCTACTTGTATGTCATAGCTTTTTCTTCTTCTGTTTTCTTTTTTTGTTATGTTTGTGACTAAGAAAAATGAACAAAATTGTTATTGGGAAAAAAAAAAAATGACCAGGGTTGTACATTTATACTCTTTGCTTGCAAGAACACATCCACACCAAGCTTCAACAACACCAGTCAAAAAGAATTAGAAGCAAATGGGAGCAAAAACAAAACCGGAACCCTGTTTTCTAACATATCAACTATTCAAACCAAAAGCCAAAGGCTAAGATCAAAACAATTAATCTTATTTTCAATAGATGTGACCACTGCACACAGTTTGGTCCCCAGTCAATTCAGTACGAATCCCAACAGTCTGTCATCCCTGCAGCTAAACAGACCAAAGAATGTCAAGTAAAAGCAAGTTATCCATAAATCCATTATCCACGGCCTTGCTTCATTAACCTCAATTGAACTCATATGCTTTAAAAAAAAAAAAAAAAAAAAAAAAAAAAAGTACAACTGATTAAAAGCCTAGTAACCTTCCACTCAGTTCAATGTCACAATGATCCAAACCCATCGTGTTCAACAGTCCATAAAATTGTGCATCAACTGGTCCAAACCATACAAACACAAGGGAGATACTGGTTTCCACAAAACACTCACAAAAATATAACATTTCTCTCCATCCTATGACAGAGGTGTGGGGAAAAGGACATTGGTGTGGGGGAAAGGACATTTGTTTACTTCTTGTGTTTTGGGGAGGCTTTTTTGTATTATTTCTTTTTGTTGCTGTTGGTGTGTGTGTGTGTGTGTGTGAAAGAGAGAGAGAGTGAGTGTGTGCGCTTTCTTGCATTCTTTTTAAGAATAAACAAAGAAAGAAAATGATAATTCTGAAGCACATGTTTCACAAACATGTGAATAAGGAGAAGAGGCAAGGTGAGATGAGTACAGAGGGAGAGGGGCTAAGATCTGATGGTTCACAACAGAAGGCAAGAAGCTGAAGTTTACTGCTAACGTTGTCTTTTAAACTTGCATAAAATTGCCTTTTATGACCAATGGGGCAGTGAATTCATATCCACAGTAACTAAGGCTTGGCATAAGAAGGCCGCGTCTGATCCTCTCCTTTCACCATTTTAATCAGCCTCAATGGGTCAGGAACCCATTCACAGTCACATCATAGTGGAGTGAGAAAAATTAAAGTAGTCTTACCCAAGGATACACCACCATGCCAAAACAAGGTTTCAACTGCTGAACACTGGATCAGGAGTCTAATGCCAAACTTAATTTGCCGTGGTGCCTCACAAACTTGATATGAATACAATACATAAGTTAACTGGGAAAAAAAAAAGGCAGAGAAATATCCAAGTTGGTGTTCTACAGAATCAGATCCTCAACAGGACAGAATAGGATGACAGGAGTGGACAGAAGAGTCCTTACAATGCACAATGAATATGTATAAGTTAGTTACTTTTTTCTTTGTGAATGATATGTTCCGCCTGTCAAAAATGACTCTACCAGACAGATGATAAAAACCTTGTTCATAATTTTTTTTTTTAAACAGGTTAGTCAGTCAGGCTCCTGATAGGAACTTTCCTTACACTTCATCAAATCAATGTTGGAGAGGTGGAGGGCAGGGAGGGAGCAGAAACCAGCATACATCATGAAAAGTGTGCAAACAGATTGAGCCTCCAGTAAGAAAACAGAATAAAATATGGAATGAAGGATGTCATTCACATTATACACATACTAAGCACTATCTTTAAACGTTTCCATCCTCTTCAAAACTGTAAGTCTTCAAAGACAAAACTTCCAAATCATCACCACAAGATACATTCCACACAAGACTGGTAATGTGGAAATGTTAAAATCTTTCTTCAGAAAGTAAAAGTTACACAACTTGATTCTTTCCTGACATGAGAGTTACCAGACGGCAGCAGCCACCATGAACTTTCCACGTGTCTTCTTATACTTTTTTTCTAATTGTACAACCACGACATAAACAGAGATGAGGAATGTTTGTCTCCTGAGCCAGTCAGTAACAATAGCATTTTTTCTTAATTGTTCCTTAAAAATAAAAATAAAAAAGTAGCCCACAACAGAAAATCAAAGCTTATATATCAAACTCTGCCATTTAGGTGCCATTTAGATATACATCTGCTGTGGTCAGATCAACAAAAGGAATTTAAAAACAAATAAATGAAATACAACACAAAGCCATGAAATACCCAAAGAATCTTTTAACAACCTTTGTTTTGTTTTTTCAACAAATCAGTATGTTGACACCACTGCTCTGAAAGTGGAGAAAAAAAGGCAAACAAGCAAAAAATACAACAGTGTTAGTACTGTTAAAGCTTGCATTGCATGCTTCCTGATGCCAGTCATCATAATGCCCAGATCCTCATTCAAAAAAGTAAAAAGCTTAAACTGGATCCCACAGCTGTTTCATATAACCACTGGGACAATGACTGATCACTGGTGAACACTGGATCAGAAGTTCAACACTTGAACAATTCTGACACAGCGCCTCCACAAACCCATTCATGCCTATGTGCCTGTGTCTGTGCCTCTCTACATGAGTACATGAGTGTGAGTGAGTGAGTGAGAGTGAGTGTGAGTGTGTGTGTGTGTGTGTGTGTGTGAACATGTGTGAGTGCGCACACATACATGCATACATGTATATGTGCCTCTCTGTGGTTGTACTCTGCATGTGTGCATGTGTGTATGTGTTCACCCATATTATTATTACTGAGTCAGTGAGTGACTGGTTGTCTGCAATCATCCTCTTCCACAAATGAGTCGGTCAAGTTTATATTTTGAAGCATCTTCCATTCTCCAATGGACAGACTCAAAATGCCAGTATCTATCACCAAAACTATCACACCACAAGTACAGTGTCTCATCGAGCACAGAAACCACACATATGCAACTTCATATCGTTGCATAATGCTTTCCACACAAAGAAAAGATTTCACTTTATTTTTTTCTGGATTCAGTGCAACCTGATCAGCTGAACTGTGATTAGTACTTCCTTTGCTGACCTCTTGAAGCGACTGGATTTTGTCTGAAGTAGAAAATGGGTGTGTGACATTGATATGTGCTGCTAGAACTGGATAAGCAGTAGTTCCTTGGCAACTCCACAATGTGAATTGGTGAATATTGATGGCAAATAACTAGTGCTGAGGCATAATCTAACGCACTATTCAAAGATTAAGTTAATCAGAAAGAGAAAAAAAATAATTGAGAAACATATTTACATATTTCTCTTCTGAACACAAATACAGAAATATTCAAATGACCAGAAAACAAATGTGGAAATATTGGGAGGGTGGCACATATGCATGTCCGCACTTATATGCGTGCACACACACACACACACACACACACACACACACACACACACGTGCGTGCACACATACGCAGACATTTACAACAGTCAAACATACAGGCACCAATTAGATTTTGTCTGAGGGGAAATAATATTGATTTAAGGTTCCTTCCTTTCTTTCTTTTTTCCTCAACCTTTCTTCCCTAGTATTTGAACCACATCATTAATAATCAATCATATTACGTAATACAATACAGAGAGGAATTGAAGAACAATTTAAACCATTAAGTTTGTTGGGTTTTGTTTCATCAATTTTTTCTGAGAATACAGAATGGATATAACTTGTGCCAAAAAAAACAAAAACAAAACCACTTAATATAAGAACAAAAAAATATCTAACTAATTTAACGATATAAAATAACAACTGAGTTACGGTTCCCTGACAAGTATTTCTTTAGATATATGGCTTAAGGAAACAATTAGAATAAATAAATGCATGACACTTGCAACAGATTTGAACACATGCGCAATAACAAACTGGCAAGGTTTTTACCCCACTTATACCTTTGACAAAACAGCTAAAAATCACACACTGTGATGGAAGGAAGCCCCTAAACTAGAAAATCACCCATTCTACAACAGTCTTTACTTCTTCTGAACTTCTCAAAGGAGATTTCTGGCCAAATTAATGATGTTCTGTATCAAATCATATTCAGTCTATTATGTCTTTATCCACTGTATCTATTATGGACAACACATACACACACGCACACTCACACACACACGCATGCACACACACGCACACACATACAAACACGCACACTCACACACACACGCATGCACACACACACACACACACACTCAAATACAGGTGCATCAGCACACATTCATAATGCCATGGCAATTCATACAAATCTGAGATATGGTACATAATGGAATCAGTGATAATGATAAGTACTTTTTTTCTGAACAGCGCAATATTATATTACAAAAGCATTGAGCATAAAGCAGTGCAGTGCACCAACAGAATTATCTATGTACATGCGCAAAAATCTACAAGGGCTATTTCAAAACCTACAAACATCATTATGAAAAATATAAAATTAAAAACCACTACAAAAAACCCAAAACTTTATGAAAACATTTAAATGGTTGCAAATTACAAAAAATATCCAAAGGTCAAGATTATGCTGTACTTTGTATGTGCGCATATAGTTCTTTTGACATGTGGGAAGAGAGCAATAGCTGCGATATGCATGAAAAAAAACATATCAGGCTTTCCTGATTGATTTCCCGATGCTAAGTGTTGGACCTTCCAAACTATCAATTTTGCAATGTGAAACAAAGCTACGGGATTCAACAACTTAACAAGATCATATGTCAAAACCACTACTGATCAACAAGTTTTGAGGGAAATAAAAACAAACAAACAAACAAAAAAAAAAACCAACCAACCAACCAACCAACCCAGTAAAATCAAATAAAAGAAAAAGTTTTTCAACTTTCAAAAATAAAGACATCATCTCTGATAAAAACACTGTCATGGTTTAAAAGGACAATGAAACATTCTGACTTAACAACAATATCCAGTACAAACTGCTTGGGAACCCAAAACAACACCAGAAGAATGTCAAGTGATTGGCATGTCTTCATTAAATGTCGAGTGACTGATTTCTTTTCATCAATGTCACTGCAAAAGAAAACAATAAGTGGGTGGGGGAGAACAATGTTCATTATCATCAACAGGGCATCTCCTATCTCCATTCACACTATTTCTTTGAACAACATGCCTTACAACAGCTACAATGTTCTGTTCAACTGATGACCACAGAAAGAACCTGAGTGACAGTCTTACATTTTTTTTTCTTTCTGTTTTTTTTTTTGTTTGTTTGTTTGTTTTTTTGGTTGTTTGTTTTGTTTTTTGTTGTTGTTTTTTATGTTTGTTTTTTGTTGTTTTTTTTGTTAAGAACAGTTGTTGCTGTTGTTTTTTCCTCAGGGGAATAAACTGATCACACACATGATTAACAAACACAGTGAGTTTTTAGATTTTGGAGAGGCAGTTTTTTTCTCAGTGTTTTAAAACCAATCACACACATGATTAACCAACACAGTGACACAGACTTACAATTTTTTTTTTTTTACAGGAAATTTTTTCTCAGAGGAGTAAATCAATCACACACATGATTAACAAACACAATGCCACAGTCTTTCTTCTCTTTTTTTTTTTTCACAAACTCTTTTCCTCTGCCCCTGTGGAGTGAAAACTACCACACACAGAGTTGACTAACATACATACGCCAAACCCATTCAGAACAGCAAGGAGAAGGGAAGGAGTGTTAGGGAAAGGAACCAACCACAGACGTCGCAACAAACGCAACAAGAGGCCAGCTTCTTTTTTGGAACAGCACAAACACTACTCACGCCCCCACTCAGTAGTACCTCCAGTAAAAGCGATAGAACATGTAGCTGCCAACCAGGAGCGCCAGTCCCAAGCAGATCGGCTGCAGGTAGGATCGCCGCCGGTTCCAGATAGCGCTCTTCTTCTGTCGATCCTTCATGCTCTTGATCTTCTCCTGGGTGCTCTTCTGACGCTCTTCCCGAATTCGTTTCCGCAGGGTGTATGCCCTGAAAGGTGGGGCAAGAAAAAATCAGTGTCACAAGACATTCTCACCACAATCAATAATTTTTGGTAAACAAATTCATAAAAAAGCATAGGTATATCAAGTATCTATTGTACACAATTATGAGCACATATTAGCATAATATTAATAATTATATAAAAACAACAACAATAATAATAACAATAATTATAATAATGTTAACAAAATACATAGAATTATCATTTCTTATCATATTATGTTACACATATTTGAGGATTTTTATGCTTTCACAGTCTATGAAAAGGAATGTCAAATGTTAAATTAGTATTATCACTTACCTTTATCTCTAATATCTTAGCAGCATATTTGACAGGGAATTTTACACTAAGCCATTAAGACAAACAACATTCTTATCCACACAAAAGATAAAAAGAAAAAGATACAAGGGGTACACAGACAACTGAGAGAGAAAGGGGAAAGAGAAAAACAAAGAGGGGATGAGGGGGAGGGGGAGTGAGGAGACAGAATGAACAAACGAATGAAGATGTTTTATTGGTTTTTGCCCAAGGACCACAATTCATAATCAAAAAACCAGGGAACTGAGAGGTGGGTGACGGAGGGGGCATTATAATACTTGTATCACACAGTTTCAGACTGTACAAGTAATGACCTTCTTTTACTTTAAAGTAATGTCTAAGCAGATGGTATCTCCTTCTGATCAGGTACATGCCTCTAATGTTGAACATTCTGCCAATTTTTTGACAGAGATTAAAAAAATCATCACAACCTGAACATAAAAACACAATTATGCATAATTTACCAAATTATGTATAAAGAAAGAACAGCATGAATAAATTCTAATTAAAAATCAGAACAATTTTATTATCTCAATCAGGTAGATTAAGACTGGCAAAGTCTGAGATACCATACAGATTACAAGCAGAACAGTTTTAAAAAAATGCACTAAATATAAAAACACACCACAAAGTCAAAGCAAGCACAGTAAAGCACTACTTTTTTTTTTACAACACATATGCACACACATGCACACACCCACCCACCCACATACCCCACCCACATACACACAAAACAGAGAAAAAATGAGCAAAACAAACTCACGATTCTTCCTCCTCATCCGCCTCTTTGCTGACCATCCTCTCAAAGCCTGATGGGGGGCCCTGCTTGGGGGGAAGGTCTGGGGGCCGCTCGTCGTCATCGTCAATCAATGCTGCCAGCTCCTCGTCGAGGTTCTCGATCTCTCCATTCTCCTCCCTCGACGAAGGGTCTTCGTGAGGAGAGGAACGTCTGTACTCTGGAAGACTGGTGACTCGGGTGGGTGGGGGTGGAGGGACATCATCACGTGGTTGGTGAGTTGGAGATTCTTCATCAGGTATCTGCAATGACATTGATATATTTGCATTGCATAGTGAGCTCCTCTTGTGCAGTTCATAGCTACAATACCGCAGAGTGCTGATAAAAGTGAAAAATTTCCATAGCATAGCGCGCTCCTCTTGAACAGTTTAGAACTCCAGAACACAGAATACTATTAACAATGAAACATCCACAGCATAGCACACCCCTCTTGTGTAGTTAACAGCTCCAATACTGCAGAGTGCTACTAATAATGAAATATTTCCATAGCATAAAACACTCATTTTGTGCAGTTAATGCTGCAATATTGCAGAATACTGCTAATAATTAAACATTTCCATGCGTAGATAGTACACCCATGTACAGTGAACAGCCCCAGTGTCTCAGAATATGGACACCCAACAAAGGAAAAGGTGTGTACATGTACTTCAACACTGCAGTAAATGCATGCATTTGTACATCTGTACACCCACACCAAACATGACTGAAATCAAGAACAGATTTTGATCCAGAATGGAAGGTTGAACTAAAAGAAATAACTGTTTCCTGAAGGTGGTACTTTACTGATGGAACCTTTTATTGCAGTTTTTTGGGGTTTTTGTTTTTTTTTTACTTCACCTGTTCCCATATATTTTCCAAACCTTCTTACAGAGAGTTATGGAATCTAAATTCAGTGAATGATGATCGTTCAAGGACGACAATAAAGGTATGTCAAAGTGATCAATTTCTAATTCTGATTTTACAGACCATCGCAGACCTGTGTTTGACATTTGTTCCCTCAGCTTACCAGCCTAGCATTCTTACTGTAAACATAGCATTCTGAAGCTTGACATGGCATGCTACACAAAAACTGAAGCTGACAGCAGGTCTGTGTATCTACTGACAACATCATGGTTGTCTCTAAGTAACTGAGTATGATGATGCGCTGTGCGATCAGCAGCAGACATGAAATCGGTAGACACACATGACCCAGAGTTCAAAGTCCAAAGCACATGCAGCTGCCCATGGGGCAAGGAATGCCAGTACAGAGGGCAGGGGCAGACACAGCACTGTATCACCAAACTCCAGTACAGAGGGCAGGGGCAGACACAGCACTGTCACCAAACTCTAGTACAGAGGGCAGGGGCAGACACAGCACTGTCACCAAACTCCAGTACAGAGGGCAGGGGGCAGACACAGCACTGTAACCAACTCTATTACAGAGGGCAGGGGCAGACACAGCACTGTAACCAAACTCTATTACAGAGGGCAGGGGCAGACACAGCACTGTAACCAAACTCTATTACAGAGGGCAGGGGCAGACACAGCACTGTAACCAAACTCTATTACAGAGGGCAGGGGCAGACACAGCACTGTAACCAAACTCTATTACAGAGGGCAGGGGCAGACACAGCACTGTAACCAAACTCTATTACAGAGGGCAGGGGCAGGACACAGCACTGTAACCAAACTCTATTACAGAGGGCAGGGGCAGACACAGCACTGTAACCAAACTCTATTACAGAGGGCAGGGGCAGACACAGCACTGTCACCAAACTCTAGTACAGACGGGCGGGGCAGACACAGCACTGTCCAACTGTCACCAAACTCCAGTACAGAGGGCAGGGGCAGACACAGCACGGTGTCACCAAACTCCAGTACAGAGGGCAGGGGCAGACACAGCACGGTGTCACCAAACTCCAGTACAGAGGGCAGGGGCAGACACAGCACTGTCACCAAACTCTAGTACAGAGGGCAGGGGCAGACACAGCACTGTCACCAAACTCTAGTACAGAGGGCAGGGGCAGACACAGCACTGTCACCAAACTCTAGTACAGACGGCAGGGGCAGACACAGCACTGTCACCAAATTCCAGTAGCAGCAAGGCACTTGCAGTGGGTCTCCCTCAAGCGTCCTCACTAAATTTCTTATCAGGCATGCCAGCTATTAGCAGCAGCAGTCTCAAACTGGCAAATCTAAGGGTTTACCCACTTGACCATCTGCTTCACGTGGAAACATGTTAAGACAAACTGACTGACTTAATCCTGTTCACTCTGCCTAGAGCATAAGGCATCAACAAATCTTCTCCAGTCAATTTGCTCTTGAGGGAGCCAGGCCACTTCGGTCTAGGTCTTGCCTGCTGTTTTCATTTCTTCTTCCACAGTAAGCAAACAAAAAACGTAAATAAAAACGAGTGAAGAGCAGAGCCTACCTTGATGTTGGAGTTGGCGTCCTGGCCCAGCAAGATCCGGCCGCCATGTATAACAGCAAGGTAAGAGAAGCGCAGCTGGTCAGGGGTCTGGATGAGTCCCATGCGGTACGACCGCATATCCATCAGCATTTGGCGCATGTTGATACATGACAAGGTTTTGTGTTTCTCGATCTGCAACAAAATCCAAGTTATTTTTTCTCATTCAAGGTGTTGTGCTTCTATATCTGAAAACAACTCAAGTCGTTTTGCTCTAACAAGGTTCTGTGTTTCTCTATTTGCAACACAACCCAAGTCATTTTTCTCTTTCAAGGTGTTGTGTTTCTCTATCTGAACATAACCCAAGTCAATTTTCTCTTTTAACATTATTTGTTTCTCGATCTGCAACACAAGCCATTTTTCTCTTGACTTCTTCTATTTCCCAATTCTGACAGCCAAAATACATTCTTGGGTACACAAGTCTTGTGGAAAAAGTAGAGGGGAGTGAGTGGGTGGGGGGTAGGGGGGTGGAGAGAACCACAGATTCTGGAGAAAACAGGTGAGAGAATAATGGACTGGGAAAAATGTATGGGGAAGAATTATTCATTGTGGAAAATCTAGAGGTTTGTCAAGAAACCAAGGGTGAGGGAGACATGGAAAGTATGGCAGAGAAATACTGAACACAGACTACCACATGACAGTGTCACAATTTACAGAATGAATATATGTCATCAACAGTGAACAGTATACATAAGACTATAATAAACAATCAAAAGAATCTGTGATACATAAAATCCCTGACAGATAACTGCAGGAAAATCATGAAAACAAAGTGTGCGCACACACACACACACACACATACACAAACATCATCATCAACTCACCAAAAACAAAAAAATCCGACTGGTAGCAGCATAACAACAGATGACAGATACAAAATCCAAAACAATTTATACCACAAATTTTAATCAAAACAACAAAAGAGTTGGCAAAATATAGCGTTCAACTTACCAGCACTAAACAGGAGTCAACCAGACAAAAAGTTCCAGACCGACCAATGCCAGCTGAGCAGTGGATGACCGCCGGGCCAACATTTCGCTCCAGGGCACCAGACTCCCGCACCACCTTCAGAAAGTTCAGGAAGGCTGTCGGGGAGGTGGGGACTCCAAAATCAGGCCAGGTGGTGTAGTGAAAATGTAACACTTCTCGCTTGTCCTCTGTCTGAAACAACAATGTACCACATCAAAAACTGTACACTTGTTCTTGTTGCTTATTGTCCAGCCAACCACACAGAACTGTACACTTCTCACCCATCTCTTATAACACTTCACTCTTGTCCACCACCTATTCTTGGTCAGAGACCAAACTCGAGCACTTTACAAACACAGTCATTTGCAGAGCAGGCGGCAGACAGCTGCCATTGAGCGCTCATCATTCACTTCTGTGTCGTTCAGTTAAGCTTCAGTCATGCACAAGCGCATATGCACACACATGCACATGTACATATACACTCTTACTGTCATGTCTTCCAGCTCCAGCCAGCGCATGATGAAATTGTTACAGTCCTGTTCTCCCTTCACCGTCACCCTCAGGCCGACGTCATCAAAAACCATGTTGTTCTCACCCCCCAGGTCGTCTCCCAGAGGCCAGTACTGGGCACACTTCACCTGCACACACAACGCCCCACCACTCTACTGTTAGCTCTGTGTATGTGTGTGTGTGTGTGTGTGTGTGTGTGCGTGTGTGTGTGTGTGTGTGCATGCATGTGTGTGTGTGTGTGTGTGTGTGTGCATGTGTGTGTGTGTTTCCACATACATGCATTCATGCCTGTGAGTGTGACATTTTATTCTGTTTTCATTTTTCTCCAATGTTAACTCTGATACTAAACAAGCCTGACTGTAGCAATTTTTTTTTTTAAATGAAGATTGACAAGATATTCACAAATTAACTCAATCTTCAATATACATTTAAATGTATCATTTTTACTGTTCCATTAACAGAATTTCCAGTCCTTGAAACTTATGAACCTGTTTCCAATATTACAGACAATATGCTGACAATATTCTCTAAATGGTATATCATACTGATGAGAACAATATAAAAGTCGTTATAACATACCCATTAATGTATTCACTGACACTAACAGTATCCATGACAGTCATTAAGTCTGGCATCAAAATTAGCTTCAGTTTTGACCAGTTAAATATATCTATATATCTTGGTAAAACTGCATGATAGTTTAATGTATCTTAAAAGATGAACAATTATAGTTAAATGTATTCATTAAAGATGAACAATCATTTGCTACCAAGAATGAGTGCAAAAGCTTATAAAATGTTCTTCAGCTTGTTCTGTGATCACTTCAAAATTTCTGAGTGGTGTTTGATCAAAGTCCAATTTCTAAAGATCTACAGTTCAAGTGGGTGTTTCTTCTTCCATCACATGATGATAAAACTAAAACACAATGTGGGTGATTACTTGGATTCACTCTGGTTACAAACATGATGTATAAATGCAGAGGTCTGGCCAGCAGTACCCACCCAAAGTAGGTCGCATGAAAGACATGAAAGAGACTCCTACCAGGAAAATTCTCTTCCTGCACTCAACATCAAGTGCCAGGAAGTGGACACTGGTGATCAGATTACGCTCCCTTTGTTATCAGTGTAAACATATTTATGTTACATTTCTGATCTCATTTCCAGGAATACAGTTAATTACACTCAGAATCAATGTCACCATCTGCCTAAAATCATAATGACAGACAGATATAAGTATCCCAGGCCACAGTATTGATGAAGAAGGGATTGGGGATGTAATAACTAACACAAGACTTTAAAAAAGCATGTTTGAATGTTATATTTTTGAACATCAGTTAAGGAGCCACGATAGTGTAATGGGTAAAACAGTTAATTACACCCGAACACGCGGGGTTCGAATCTGCCATTAGGACTTTTTTTTTTCTTTTTCTTTTAACCCGAAGCTTTATGATAACAAATACAGAACACATTTTAACTTTTCTTTTTTTTTCTTTTTTTTTAAGTGTATCACAAGTGAGTCTTGAAGGCCTTGCCTCTCTTGTTTCCTTTGTAACAGTTGGGCACTGTGGCAGAACTGGTTAGGTGTTGGACTTCTGATTCAATGTTCACCAGTGTTCAGATTTTGAGGCCACCTTTTGACATAGTGCTGTGTCCTTGGGAAAGGCAGATCACTCTGATTTTTCTCACTCCACCTATGTGTGACTGAACCCTGCTTTCCTATGACAAGCCCTGAAAACAGTAAATACAAATTCTCTGCCCCTATGGCATGTAAAAGGCTACAACTGTACAAGACCTTTAACCTTTAACATTTTTGAGGCACTGATGAAAAGCACAATCTTACTGTTCCCTTCTCTATCACTCGGTTCAGCATGATCACAGCCTTGCTCCTTTGCTGCCAGATCATCAGCCAGAAATCCCCACAGGTGTGTTCCAATGGTCCCTGAAATCAAATGCAAGAAACCATCCATGACCACACACCATAAAAAAAAACAGGTCTCATTTTCACCATCACAATCATTGCTAAGTGGAAAGCTTACTAATGAAAAAAATCATGACTCACTTCTCAATTTCAGGCTACAAGATCTTTTCATCCTTTGTATCATTATTTTTATGATATAAATGCAGGTCATTTAATTGTGTTATGTTATATTGTATTACTCTCTGTCACAAAAGATTTCTCTGTGTGAAATTATTATCATTATTATTATTATTATTATGAGCATTTACGCCTAATCTTGAAAATAAGCCTTAGGCGTTTACAAATAGAACACATATGTAAATATCAAAAGGGAAAAACTGAACACAAGATGCAAAACATCACTGAAAACTATTCTTCCACCCCCTCATCCCCCACACAATACACATAAGCACACACGCACATACGCACACAAGTCATAGCACACAATCGTAAATAGTACACAACACACAAGTCATAGCACACTATCGTAAATAGTACACAGTAAAAAATACCACCAACAAATCCTGAAACTATCAAAACTCACTCACTCACAAAAAGTCATTTCAGTTCATACTGGAAACTGATGAGCTGTTGAGAATTAATCTGGAGGGGAAAAGGTGGGTCTTCAGACTGGATTTGAAAGATTGCAGCTAAGATCAGTGACGGAGAGACTGAGGAAGTTGATTCCAAAGAAAGGGGGCTTGGTATGAAAAACTGTGCTGACCATACGTTTTGGTTCGAGCAGGGGGGATCCTAAGCACACAGGAGAGTGAGAGCATGTCACTACAGTACAGTGCCATCCTTTTTTCTTTTTTTTTTCCTGCCTGCAAATGCATTTGTTTTCCTATCAAATTGGATTTTCTATAGAAGTCTGCCAGGGTCAATCCTACTGTTGTGAAACACATGGAAGTTTAGTTTCTCATTTCATCTAAATGACTAGCATCCAGACCACCACTTAAGGTCATGTGGAAGAAAATACTGGTGAGCGTGGGATTCAAACCAGTGCACTCAGATTATATCACTTCCTAGGCAGACGCATTGATTACCACTAGGGCAACACTCCACTTAGTTTCATAATGAAGACTTGAACGATGAAGAAAGCATTATCTGGGTCCACACCAACTATATTTCCTTGTTGACTCACCTCACTCCTTTCTCCAGTCAACTTTTATAGAGCCATGGAACCCCACTCATCACTGAATGCTAAGTGTGTGTCTGTGTGTCTGTGGACGCATGTGCGTGCATATGTGTGTGAGTATGTGTTGGACTCTGATTTGAGGACAAAAGACGGACAAAAATACTTCTTTTTTTTTCAATAACATAATCTTGGACAAAATGGCTTTGTTACAATTAATAATAATGCTAATACTAATAGAACTTTCATATTCTGTAAATAACCATACTTCAAGATTATGTCTGTGTAATAATTAAAAACATTCCTACACTTTGAAGACATTTCAGTGAACACAGAATTGTGACTGAAATGAAAACAAGAGCTGATTTTGATCTCTCATTGAATCACATCCAGACACTGAAAAGGCTGATTCCGGTAACATGTCTGAAGTCTTTTCTTCCAGCTGAAGATTCTTAATTCCAATCTGCATATGAATGATAACTAGGAGAAAGAAGCTTCTGGTACAGTTAATTTATACTTTCCGTTTCTCCACTCTACACATAACATCAGGTTAGCAAACAATACACAGAAGTGATGCAACACGTTTATCAAACTTTAAAAGCCAAATGTTAGCACTTCTATTTGAAAACAACCAACAATGCTTTTCTGAAGAAACTTTGTTTGTAACACTAACAGTCTGCTTCTCTCTTTTTTTCTTCTTTTTTCTAATTTTAGAGTAAATTACTGTTCTTCAACTACATTTTTACTCCTATCCTTCTTCTCCCCCCACCCACCCCTATCCCCCACCCCCACCCTGCCCCCTTCTCCCCCACACACACCCTACCCTGCCGGAGTATTTATACAATATAATACAGCATAATCTCCACAAACGGCCTGAAGAACATGCTATATTTTGATCAGAGCTTCTCAAATAACCCACCTGGGTGAGAATATACTTTCTGTCTGCTTCTTCCACATCCACATAACTGGCGTTGATGTAGTCGTCGTCGTCGTCGTCTTTCTCCAACACAACTCGGCAATGGTCATCTGAAACAAGGGTTCATATCTAAAATAAGTATACTATATCTGTTCAATCAATAATAGGTTCCAGGATTTTCCCTGAAAATAGGGAGTTGGGAGGAAGGGGGAATGGGGGGAGGCATTGCAAAAGAGCAAAAGAACAAGGGCTGGGACCTAGAGGTTAAATCAATGGTTCTATTCAAGATGAAGTTATACTGTCATACTATAACCAATGGAAGTAAATATGTACAAATAACAATTTTCTTTTAAAAAATAACACACACACACACACAAACACACACACACACATATATATATATATATATATATATATATATAATTAAAAAAATTTAAACAACAGCATTTTAATTATTATTTTCATATCACTCAAGTCTGAAGTCTAAAGCCTGCCTTACCACTTCACCCCATGTGGCTCAGACACACTTTGGAAAATAACTCAAAATGGAAAATCCCCATACTAGCAAGACTTATCAAGACAACTGCTTGCTTTCAAGGCCAAGGGGATCTTTTTTTCTTTCTTTCTTTTCCTTTTTTTTTTTTTTTTTTTTAATCTAAGCATGCATGCCATGAAAGGTGTTGCATTTGGCTACATTTAAATCAAATTTCTTTTTTTACCACAACACCACAAAAAACTACTACTGTAAAAGAAAAAAAAAGTAATTACAAAGGAAGGCATGTGTGCTCTAAAGTCCATTTCGTTTTTAAACATTTTTTTTGTGTGTGAAATTCCAATTGTGGGTCAAGCAAAGCACCTACAGATAATATTTGACATTTCATCACCAAGAGATTTATTTTTTTTTTTTTTTTTTCCAATTTTTTCAACTTTTAAGTTGAGTTCAAGGCAATGGGTCCTGGATAATGCAAATGTAATTTTCCTCACATATGTAAAGCATTCACATAAAGGCACTGATCAAAACTAATGAGTGCATAATGTGTTGCAATTCTATCTCAAGGCCTGGTCAGCGCAATGGGTTTATAAAAGCAAATGCTGTTTTGGTTTTATTTTCATTTTTTTCTCTTTATTTTTATAGAGCAGATGTGGTATGGATCAGTCTACACACTCTGACATCTTGAAACTGAAACTGAAAATTTTAACATACATTAATTCAATGCCCATCCACCTATACAGCTCCCCCCCTCTCCCCCCACCCCCACCCACCCCTACACACACCTACAAGTACAATGCAAACACCCATGACAGTGATGACACACACACAAGGACTAAAGAAATGAAAACTTACATGGGCTGACATCTCTGTATCTGTTCTTCGGTCTGTTGTGAACGCTGCGGGCATGCAACACTGTGTGCGAGTCATCCAAAGTTGTCAGTGACGATTCATTTTTTATCCTCTGGGAACACACAATCAATCAATCAATGAACTGAATGATGTCCAGAAGAAAAGAAAATGAAAATAAACCAAAAAAAATTTGTACATTTCAGATTTCCTTATCCTGTAAAACACAGTAAAAACAAATCAATCTCCCGCAGTGTATACTTGAACTAATACAACACTACCAATAGTATATGTTCCAGTAACTCTTGTCATAGCTCATAGCCAGCTCAATCCAAGGAGTTGAAGGGGAAAACCAAGAACCCTTGACTGTCCACCCTCCAAACACTAGGTTATCACACACACCACAGCCCACTCCATCCACAGCTAAACAGGGAAAAGTATCACTGTCACCCTTAAGGAAAATTCTTCTCAACAAGCCAGTGTCCACTGTACACAGGCAAGTTATTTTATTCAATTTTCAAGTCTTTTTTTTTCCAAGTCATAGTTCAGGAATACTGATCATGTGATGACTGCATACTACAATGTGAATTTGTGATTCTGTGTGTGACGGTGATATGGTTTCAATATGGTGATGAACAATTATAAATATAACTGTGGACTTGTCTCACACTGAATATTTTCAATTTCAATGTGATCTTTCTGGTCAACAATCATAAAAATTTTTTTTGATAATTTTCAAACTGACAATATTTCATTCAATTCATGACATGAATTAATTTAATTACTATTTTGGTTTTGTGCTGTATTAAATACATAATATTAATATATTGCACTGCATTGCAATGTATCTTACTCTTTTGTCATAACTGATTTCTTTGCATGAAATTCTGGTATTCTCCCCAAGGACAAAAGATACAAATAAATAAATTTATAAACCCCTAACTTATAATAAATAACGAAATCTTTTTCCAGTATTTGTTCCTATTTCAGCTAAAACAGAAACCCACACACAATTATCCATTAAATCAAATTATACAAAATAATTCTGCAATCCACATGAAAAGTAACTTGTGTAATAACAGGCTCACTGAAAATGATCATGCACACCATAAAAAGAAATTAAAACCAGTCAAATAAAAATACACAGTTGCTGATGGATAGCCTAAAAGTAAAAATAACTATCATAAAATATCCAATAAACAAATCCATATCATAATAACGCATGCACACACACACAAACACATGCACGCATACTCATACACACACTACATATCATGCCAATAAAATATTTATCAAACTTATAATCGATGTATTCAGATAATCATAATGTAACTCATTTTTTAAATCTGCCATTCAACCTGGAAAACCCGAAAAGTCACGGACACACACAATCAGTAATGTTTGTGCACACCCTGCCCCAAGCTGGTGACATCAGATATGGGACATAACCTGAGATTTGTCTATCATCATGCCAATTAGCCTAACTAGTCTCAGATAACAGAAGCCTTACTCTTAATGACTATAAACTGACACTGTGACAGTTCACAAACGATAAAATGAAATGACTGCACATGGAAACTAGATTTAGTAAAAAGAATAACATTACAAATTATGTTCTGAAATCAAACAAATGAAAAGTGGAAATCTTCACCATTGATTTTCAAAAATAAATCTTTTTGTATTTATAAAACACTTTTCATTTTCAAGTAAAAAAAAAAAAAAATGGTACAGTACACGCCGGATATAAGCAACTCGGATATAAGAAAACTCGGTTATTGCCAACGAATTTTTTTCCCCCGGCCAAACTCTTCTTTATTATGTATTACAAAAACTCGGATACAAGAAACTCGCTTATAAGAAAACTCGGTTTTAGGAAAGCAAATTTCTTGTCCCGCTTGATACAAAACCTCGGATATAAGAAACCGAAAGTACATTTCCAAGAAAATTTTAATCATTCTAAGAAACCGAAAGTGCATTTACTGGGCCATGGGACAGGCACATGATTGCGCATTACACTGTATTATTTTCTTGAATTGGTTCTTTACCATTGTATGATAAATTGAATGTTGGCAAGAAGAAAAAATACGAGAGCCTGTACTTCTTTTTTCCAGCAGCAATGGCGGAAAAAGCGAGACAGAGACAATCACTTTCTCTGAAGAGAAAAATTGAAATAATTGATTATGTTGAGAAGAATCCCTGCAAACAGAGGCAAACAATTGCCACTGAGCTGAGTGTACCTGCTTCTACGCTGTCCAAAATCATAAAGGACAAGCAGAAATACTTGCAGCAATATGAAACCAATAAAAACCCAGACATGAAGCACAACAGAGGACCGAAACTCGAATCGGTGGACACAGACCTTTTGAATTGGTTCGCAGCAACACGGTATGTTTTGCCTCCCCCCCCCCCTCCACCCCCCTCTCTCTGTCTCTCTGTCTTATTACATATTATTATTATTACATTATTATTATTATTATTATTGTTAATGTGATCCTTGATAAGTGATGCATTTTTTTTGTTCTATTGTTATGTTGTTTTTATTATTATTTTGTTTTTTGGCCTGATTGGGAGCTCTCTCTCTCTCTCTCTCTCTCTCTCTCTCTCTCTCTCTCTCTCTCTCCTAAGCCCTTTTTTGTTTGTTTGGTTGGTTGGTTGGGTTTTTTTTTCTTTTCTTTTTTTTTTTTCTTTACCACATAGCCAGCGTTACAGTTGGGAAGCAAAAACAGTATTTTCATGTTCAAACAAACAAATCTGACATTGAAGGACACAAGCGCACTGGTGTATATTAACTCTACACATATACAGTATATTCTGTGCAGGTCTTTAAGAGAAACCAGATATTTCTTAATTTAATGCAAAACATACACGAACTGAGAAAAAAGAAATTTTTAAGCCTTTTTTTCACTGAACTCGGTTATAAGAAATATTTTTCAAAATACTATCTTATACATGTATCCGACCTTTAGATTATATAAGAAAACTCGGAGATAAGAAACCCCCCTTCGAGTTTCTTATAACCGGCGTGACGGATATAAGAAAACTCGGATATAAGAAACCAAAAAATGCTCCCCCCTCGGGTTTCTTATATCCGGCGTGTACTGTATAAACATTCTTTTTCTTTTTCTGTATTGGAGTTGAACAGATTTGCCTATTCCCGCGTACTGTAACTGAAAGTAACTGAATTCTTTTCAAGACAAAAATAATTTCACTTGTTAAATATCCTAAATTACATACCAAACAGAATCATGTTCATATTCATACTGCTTCATCAGTTCATTCAACCCACCCATGGTTTATCTAAACAGTACAAAGGAAATTAATTTGAAATATTTTGAAATATGGTAACCTTGCAGCAACAACAACAACAACAAAAACAAATAAAATCTACACAGTACAATGTTAAAACTAAATTGGGAAAAAATCTGTGACAGGAGGAATTTTGCGACAGAAATTATCAGAGAAACTGCCAGGAGCAAAGCTTGTCATCTGTCTGCGCTTACATTATTTTATTTTTCAGCACCTAACTATACATGTGTTTAATTTTCTCAGTCAATGAATGTGTGTGTGTGTGTGTGTGTGTGTGTGTGTGTGTGTGTGTGTGTGTGTGTGTGTACATCACTACATGCACCTGTGTGTGTGCATGAACATGCACACACACAGTAGTACTAGTATGTGTACATACTTGTGAATCTTTTTCTTTTTCTTTTTTGTCACCCACTGTAAGTGCATACATATGTACTGTGTATTAATACAAAGCATATATCTGCGCATGGTAGTATGTGTATGAATGATTTTAATTTATCAAATTTACATGATGTAAACATTTAGAGAAGAAAAATTCCACAAAACCTATAACCTATAACATGCTTTCAAGTTCAACATGTGTTATCACTAGGTTTGTTGGACCTGTGGCTGCCTGAGGACACAGCACAATGAAGCAGGATGTAACTGGAGACCTGTATCCTGAACTAGGTATCATGACTGAAAATGTGAAATACAGGTTGAGGTTGGTTGCACAGCACCAGACTGCCTACACGTTATAGTTCTGTCCGCTTCTGGCCAAGTGGTTATTTCCTCAGTTCCTGAAGAACATGTCCTCTGTGTGTGTGTGTGTGTGTGTGTGTGTGTGTGTGTCTGTGTATGTGTATGTGTGTGTTTATGTACTCAGTGTGTGTGTGTGTGTGTGTGTGTGTGTGTGTGTGTGTGTGTGTGTGTGCGTGTGTTTGTGTGGTGTGGTGTTTGATAACCAATCTCCCTTCTCATAATTGTTTAGTAACTCGCTTTCTAGTTGTTTTTTTCGTTGCTTTTTCTGAGTCTTTAAATTGCTTGCTTTTCTAGCTGTTTCTTTCTGTGTTTCTTTTTTGTTGATTTTTATAAGTTTATTTTACTTTTTTAGTATGCAGCTCTGTGAATGTGTGTGTGTGTATGTGTGTGTGTGCATGTGTATGTGGTGTGTGTCTGTCTGTGTGTGTGTGTGTGTGTGTGTGTGTGTGTGTGTGCGCACGCATGCATGTGTATGTGGTGTGTGTGTGTGTGTGTGTGTGTGAAAATTTCAAGCAAAAAACTATCAAATCTCTGTTCACAAAATACAGATGTAAGTAAACTTAAGTATAATTTTTCAAAAATCATTTTTAAAAATGGTGACAGACTCTGTAATTATTTAGTGCAAACAAGCTGACAAAGATGGAAAGAAAGATGGAGACAGACTTCAGACTACGAAGACCGAAAGAGTGAAATTCAGCAGATTTTCAATTTTTAAACATCCTCTTTTTAAAAGGTATTCTATTGTTACACTGTTAAAAAAAAAAAAAAAAAAAATCCACACCAACCCCTCCATCCCCTCCCCCCCAAAAAATCAACACCCACACTCAAACAGTTGATCATGATTATTAATTAATCATTCTTTGTTGATTATACTCAATCAGTATATGGGTGACAGGTATCTAGCACAAGGAGGACAGTAGGGTGACAAATCAAGAGAAAGGTCTGAAACTGTGAAGAAAAAAAAAGGCCTTGTTAATTAACAGCCAGTCAAAAAATCTCTCTCTCTCTCTCTCTCTCCCTCTCTCAATCTAAAAATAGGGAATTCATTAGATGATATTTTGGTTCAAACAAAATTATCTGATTCTATGGATATATTTACTTCTCCAGATATAGCCCTCACTAACTTAAAAAAAGGTGGGGGGGTGGAAAGGGGGGGGAGGAGAGTAAATAACCAGACAACATGTACAGATCCACTGAAAAAAATTCTTTTACTTATTGTTTTATTGCAATTTTTATGCTGGCCATCACGCCTGCCACTGTCTAAAACATGACTTACAGATTATTAGTAATAGAGTCTAAAATATAACAGACTAATCATTCAGTCTGGGTTGTTGTTTTTTTCTTTTCAGATTTGTTGTTGTTGGTTGTGGTGGTGGTGGTGGTGGTGGTTTTTTGTTGTTGGTGTTTTTTGGGGGGTTTTTTTGTTTGTTTTTTTTTGTTGTTTTTTTTTGGGGGGGGGTTGTTGTTTTTAAATTATATTTGTAACACTAACTTAAAAACAAACTAAAAAAAAAACTAAAAAAAAACCAATATTAGAACTATTTCTGTAACTAAATAATACCAATATAGCAAACTGAAATTTTAAATCTACTGAATCTGTTAAAGAAAAGAATATTCTTGAGAGGAAAAGTATATTACATAAAAAATGTAGATTATAATTCATAATTTAACAAAGAATCCTTTTCAAATAATTTTAAAAACTGTAAACAACAAGTGTTTTTGACTTTTGATCTAGTCAGTGCAAAATATAAAAAGATATCACAAATTCCTGGGACACAATATTGTCAAATAGGAAATAATGTAACGAGAAAAACAGATTTGGTCAGCAAAAATAACAACCAAAAAAGCCTTCAAGTATCCGGAAAAAGAAATGTGTAAGACAAACACTGAAAGAGAAACAAAAACTGTAAAAAGTCAAACATATACCATATCGTTGCAAAGTTCAACCTGTTCATCAGTATTTTCATTGCATGTATGATTCCTCAAAAGTACTGTGATTAGTGTGAGTTAATCTATTTCTGGGTAATCTGTTGACATGTGAATGAATACATCGGAATAAATCTGCTGCGACACTGCAAGAAATGCAGTATTCCCAAGATACAAGTGTCCAACTGAAACAGGTGGTGAGGTACAGAAACAGACAGGAATTGCATAATTCTTCCGTCCAAATCAGACGTTCATGTGAACGTAAGGCAGAAAGTCAATTGACACATACTAATCTAGTCAGAATCTAGTCTATTATCGACAGAAAAATACGAATCGACGAATTGAAATTGGAAGTTTTCATGTTTCAACGTTTCTGTCACGAATGATTTTCTTTGGCTTCCCCATTCTGGATCTACAGTCACAATCACATCTTACCCTGTAAATTTCTGTCCACAGCCTCTCCTCGTCATATTCCTGGAACTCTTGTTCAACTTGCGACGACATCTTTGCAACAGCTAAAGCTAAATGTTCAACAAAACCGACAGAATCTTCGAGCTTCCGTCGACGGAAACTCGCATTCTCCTCTGTGGACGGCCTGGCTTGCCTTCAATCGCGTCGTTTCCTTTTCGTAATAACGGATCGTTTCATTGGATGCAATGCAGATGTTATAGTAAATGCGATAGGCTCACTCAGCAATTTCCGTTTCGTCTGCTGCACACGTTTCTTGTGAATTCCAGCATGGAGGGATGAAGTGCTGGAGGTCTGATGGAATAAGGAACTTCGCTTTGAATTGCATACCAAAAGTTGCATTGACTTGCATTATGCCAAATATTACAATGTTTCATGATGTTCAAAAATGCATTGAAGAATAAGTGCATTGTGTGTGTGTGTGTGTGTGTGTGTGTGTGTGTGTGTGTGTGTGTGTGTGTGTGTGTCGTGTGTGTGTGTGTGTGTGTGTGTGTGTGTGTGTGTGTGTGTGTGAAAATCTCTCGCCTTTGCTATTTTCTCTGTATCTCAATGATTTAGAGTCGTATTTGACTGAGCATAAGAGTCCATCCGTTGATCTTTTATTGAATGTTAACATTTCAGACTTAGATAGTTACATGCGATTATTTGTACTGTTCTATGCAGATGACACAATTTTACTTTCGGAGACGAAAGAAGGATTACAACAGTCCCTCAATGTTTTTCACAAATATTGTTTAAACAATTTAAAATGGAAACTAGTGGTCAAAGTAAAGAAAACCAAAGTGATGATATTTAATTCTACAAACAAGCTGAAGCCTGTTTTTAAGTTTGGTGATATATGTTTGGATGTTGTCGATTCTTTTAAATAACTTGGTATCGAATTTAGTAGCCCTGAAAAAGAACTTTTTACAAAGCTAAAAAAATGATTTATGAACAGGCCCAAAAAGCTATGTTTTCGTTACTTCAGTCAGCCAGAAATCAAGATTTATCTTTACATATCAGTCATTGTTGTATGGTGCAGAAATATGGGATTATGAAAATGTAGATATACTTGAAAAATTAGAATTGAAATTTTTGAAACGCTTGTTCAAACTGAACAGAAATACTATGACCCAAACTGTTTATGGAGAAACTGGTATTTATCCAATTAGTGTGTTAGTGAAAATGAGATTAGTTCGATTTCGGACCAGCTTAGTGATATCAAACACAGAAAAATATTCTGGGAAAATATATTTGATATTACTTGACTTACATCAAGTATTTATTTTATTCTTCAAAATGGATGAGTTGCATCAGACAAATTTTAATAGAAGCAGGGTATGACTGTGTTTGGGATGCTCAATTCTTCTTGGGGAGGAAATCTTTCTGCAAGAATGTCAACATTGCTTTGAGAGATATAGTTTTCGAAATCTATGGAGACATGCTCTAGAGGCGAGTAGTAAATGTTTGTTTTATCGAAATTTCAACAGTGGATTTGGTAGAGAAAAATACGTAAGTCAGATGCCTGATAATTATGGTTATCAGATTCTTTAGATTTCGAAGTAGTAATCATCAGCTGGAAATAGAAACACTGGGGAGACACAAAGGCATACCACGAGAGTTACGGCTTTGTAAGGTTTATAACATGTCTGTGATTGGGGATGAGTTTCATTGTATAATGGAATGTCCCAATTATGATCAGTTACGAAATAGATATGTTCCTAAAAAATATTTGTCTCCAAAATCGGTTTTCAATTTTTGTAATATGCTCAAAGGAGGCACAAAAAAAGTCATTTTAGCTGTAAGTAAGATGATTAGATTTGCAAATGTTGCCTAGCTACACTTTTGAAGTTAAAAGACATTTGTGTTTTCTCAACTTTTATGTGACATTGTTGTTTATTTGGAAATGTTTGTTCTGGGCATGAAAAGATTCAGTAAATCATCCATACTCCAATAGAAGTGAAAGGATAATGAAAACTTAAAACTTGTGTGTGTGTGTGTGTGTGTGTGTGTGTGTGTGTGTGTGTGTGAGAGAGAGAGAGAGAGAGAGAGAGAGCATGTGTGCGCACACGCGAGAGAGAGAAAGAGGGAGAGAGACAGAGAGAGTTATAGACGACAGTTGAAGCAGATGTAAGTGAAATGATATGTAGCACACACACACACACACACACACACACACACACACACACACACACACACACACACACACACACAACAGGGGTGGGGGGGGGGGTATAGATAACTTGAGTCAGTCTTCAATCTAGCCCACCGGAGCCACGGCATGCTATTCAATGCCGCCGGGTAGGCCTAATTGACATATCTGCATGTTATTCTCCCTCCGATACTGAGCTCTTCAGAGGGTGTCAATGTTCGTGTTTGTGATAACCAAATATGGAATATCTGCGAAATTCTTTTTTCTTTCTTTTAATTTGACATGCAAAATCATCGTCTCAGTGTCCGAGATTCTTCTGTTTGTAGCCTTAGGTCAATTGGGCTTTTAGTTTCATGTGTATGACCGTTATTACCGGCCCTGTCGTGTACGCAGCCATACGCCGTTTTCGGGGGTTTCCATAGTGGATATGTCCACCGTGACAACTGAATGTGGCCCTGCTGACATGGATTACATCAGTAATCGTGTGTGTCTGATATTTTGCATGCGCACGGCACACAACTGAAGAAAGGGTTTCATGGACCAGCAGGTCTGCACATAAAAAAAAAAATTTAAAAAAAATAAAAAAAAATTATTGACCCGCTGGGAGATCGGAACTTGAAAACCTTCACCCTGGCTTCACTGAGTCACCCACAACCAGGTTCGCCCAAACCGGATATCGAACTCAGGGACTCATGGGCGAGAACAGTCCAGCGCACTAACCAGTTCGGCGGCCACCTCAGCCGTCGCACTGGACGTTGAATACTACTTCAGTTGTAGCGGGCAACAGCAAGTGCTACAGCAATAGTCTTTATCAATAAGAATAGAAATTGTATAACGAAGTAGGCCTTCATGACAACGCTGAAGTGACAAACTGGGCATCAGTTAACACTGAATGCAACAAATCATTTGCACTACCCTTGTGATGCTGAACTGCCAGCGGCCGGGCCTACTGATGATTTTCCACGCCCATATCCGTCGTTTACAAGGTTGACTTGAGGATCATCAATAAAGAAAGCACGGTTCCTCAGTATCTTTTCAGCCGGTTATGATAAGCTGTCGAAAGACGGCGCACTGTTTCCTCAAGTTCTCAGTGTGCACAAGCTGAGACCGTCGAATCCGTTATTTTTCACCGAGTTGGCACCGGCTCACTAACTGACTGAACAAACTCAGTGAAGAAGTTCAATTCAATTAACTGACAGGTTTAAGATAAACTAAGAGAACGTGCCATCGTGCCTGAAACCCTTCGTGTTTACGCAGAAGATCAAATACGCACGTTAAAGATCCTAGTGCAATTCATCAGTGTCAGTCAGCGTTCGGTGGGTTATGGAAACAAGAACTGACATACTCAGCCGCATGCACATGGCTGTCTACATGGCTGGGTAAATAAACCAAAAACGGTCATACACATTAAAAAAAAAAAAAAAAAAAAAAAAGTTACATGTCTCGGTCTGAGTGTGTATGTGTATGTGCCTGAAATCTGATTGAACTATGACCGTCAGGAAACGAACTGTGATGAGCTCCCAATGGCAGCCGTCAGGCAGTCGGTCGCCCTACCCAGGTAGGCAGCCTGTTGTGCAAATGACCCCGTGTTTGTAAAGCGCTTAGAGCTTGGACTCCGACCGAGGATAGGCGCGATGTAAGTCAGTATCCATACAAAAAAACAACAACATTATCATTAAATCGAAGTATTCGTGTAAAACTTGATATTTTAAATGACTCGTTCTGCCCGCTAAATATATTGATCTAATCCGCGTAACACGTCAGCGAAGATGAAGGGGTCTTGTGAAACTCAATCAAACGTTTCAGGTGTGGGTATATACGTACTTGCTCATGGAATGATCGTCAGTCGGTGCCAGTGTTGGATTCAGAACGAGAACTTTCAGAGTGACTTCATTATCTCCGCAGACGGGAAACCGAGTAAGAGTTGTGTACTGAGTCTGTAACAGGACTACAAACAAATTACAAGAACAGTAACAAAGTGCATTGGCCTCATAACAAAAACCAACACAATCAAGCATAGCAAGCCAGAAACAAGTAAAAACTTCATCTTTCCAATATTCCACACACACACACACACACACACACACACACACACACTAAAGCAAGGGGCACTGAAGCTGGCAGGTGTTACAGCTCGCCACATCAGTCCCGACGCCCGGCGTCAGTACTGTAAACACCGACTCGGATGCACCCGGCCCACGCACATTTGTGTGTGTGTGTGTGTGTGTGTGTGCGCGCGGGCGCGCGCGCGCATGATTTTATCATATTGAACAAATATGATGGCGAAGAAAATGAACTGAACAATACCAAGCCTTTCACGGCATAACCGTGCGAAGGCGGTAAAACAGATATTGATAAGTCACCCAAAATATGAATCATTTCTACGACAGGAAAATCAAGATACTTGTAAAACAATTAACAAATCTCAACTCAAATTCAAATTCGACTGACATAAAATTCAACAGTAAAATTCACTCTGGGTGTCGTGAACTTTCAAAAATGGATACTAAATTTTATCATCTCTTCTCTACTCTTTATTTCTCTCACTGTTCTCCCTCGTCCTCCCCCCTCACACACACACACACACACACACACGGATTTTGCCAACAGTGATTTTCCACGAGAGCTTTTTCCAAGAAATCGGCATCCACTGTTCTGTGAAGGCAGCAAAGCACGGCCAGATAATTATCAAGAGACGAAATGGGGGCGGGGGGAGGGGGGGGTACATCGTGTGTGTGTGTGTGTTCCGGAGAGGGGCAGTGGCCCAGATAGAGGAATTTGCTGTCAGCAAAACGCCCGCGGCGGAGTTCTTCTATGAAAGAAGAAGGGCCATTTAAATATGCTACTTTTTGCCAATCCGCGAAGGCGGTAACCTGCAGAACTGTCCATCAAGTAAGGCCAGGTTATTATAACTTCAGGCCAAAAACAGTGAAAATGCGCAACACACGCACGACGTTCCCTCAGATTTTTGCCTGTAAAAGAGTCAAGCTGGAATAGATAATGGAACTGCTTTTCAGTTGTGCGCAATTCACCCGCGTTTGCGGTGTGATGTGAGCAGCAAGCACATCTGCAGTTAATTCTATTGCCTGGAAACATCAGTCACTGATTTATGCGTTGTGTGTAGGTGTCATTTATCCCATAATTTATCGGTCCAGTCTGTTTGATGAATATTGCAAAAATGAAACAGAAAATCCTAAAACCGAGGGGAGCGTAAAATCACAATGTTTTTAATGCCGCGACTTTTCAGTCCGACCGTGACATCGCCGTGTTATCATGCAAGACTGAAACATCATTCAACAATCAATTGGAGTCAATTACAAACAGTTAGTACAAAATCTAGCACATTTACACTGATGTTTTTCAGCTTTTTGCCTTGACTGTGTTTCTTTTATTGTCAGTCCGCAGTGCTCACATAATTATTATCAACAAATCGCAAATTCCCGCGCTGACTGATTGCACGGCGTCGACGGAGTGACGTTCTTTGGTTGTCCTTCAAATATCATGAATGCGCTTTCGAAATTATCAATTACATTTAGCCTACATATGCGCTGGTCTTATTGCTGGAACTGAGACGCCATCATTTTGATCAACACTAATTGTTCACGTCGATGTCGGGTTGTTACTGCTCGGTCAATGGCTAACGTTGCGAACATTGCATGGTAGCCTATCTGAACACAGGTCAAGATCTGAGGTGGACCCCCAGTCCTTCTCGTTTTTCTTCCTCTGTCCTTTCACCGTGATTCTTCATTTCCATTTTCACCTCATTCTCCTCGATCACTCGATCTCTTCCTCCGGCAGTCTCTCTCTCTCTCTCTCTCTCTCTCTCTCTCTCTCTCTCGTGTGTGTGTGTGTGTGTGTGTGTGTGTGTGTGTGTGTGTGTGTGTGTGTGTGTGTGTGTGTAGTCATGGTGTGTGCGTGTGTGTGAGTTTGCCTTGCTGCCAAATGCCCCCTTTCCGGCCTAAACACACTATGACAATATTGTATTCAAATGTACCCCGCGTAATATTAATTCATTAACAGAAGGTTTTGAATAATTGAGCTGTTTTTAGGCCTGTGACTGTCTCTGCGAGTAGAACTATAATCGGATAGATTGAAAATGTAGCAGTGTGCTTTCCATTTTCTATCACTTCTAATGCCGGCTAGTTCATTTATGAATAACGAAAACAGAAAAGGGCTGCAGACATTATAGTCCCCTTGTTTCACTCCTCTTGTACCGTGAATAGTTATTTATTCAATTAGTAAGTTTTCCTCCACATCCTATTTTTCACGGTTTTCACTACATTATACATGTTCACTTTAACACACTGAAAAAGTTTTCTTGAAATTTCCATTTTGATCAGAACAGGCCAGTAAATTTCTGTTGATAGAATGCCTTTTCGATATATATATATATATATATATATATATATATATATATATATATATATATATAAACCTTCATAAACTTTGCGATTAAAGGAAAATTGCTTCTAAATAGATACCAAAAGGGTGAACATATATGATCAATTGTAGATTACACCCGCTTAAATCCAGCCGGCTTGGTATTCCCCATTTATCATCACTGATGTTCTTTATATCATTATTCCTGAAGTCGTCTATCAATGATGGAATAGTACTGAACACTTTGCTGCTGTTTATATCATTCGTATTATTTACATTACCTTTCCAACACACAGGACAAGTAACAGACTCGCACTAGATTTCCCTGAGGAAAAAAAACCGGAGTACACACCTATCAAACCAAGATTTCCAGCACATGCGCAAGATCCAAATGGCCGCGGAACTCTCCAGCGTTCTATTCATGAAATGATTTTAGTAATCAGTCTGGTAACTCAGGTCCGACGTTATCGCCATAATGAATTTTTGATCATAAAGCAATACTGTAACGAAACGTCGAAAATGATTATTTTCGGTAGAAATCATTATTAGACTGCTTCATTTTTTGAAGAACATAATAGTTGTTCATACATTTCCAAAAAAATCTCAGTTTTGGTTGATAGAATGCATTACATTAACTTAAAAGATTCTTGAGTCAAATTATCATTTTTTCAGTCTTTCTGACAAGTTTAAAAAAAAAAATTTCTTAAACTAATTCATTTTCAGAACAAACACATGGTTGCCTCAGTGGTTTTACAACTGGAAATTAACAAACAATGTGGCAAGGAGATGAAATGATTAACAAATAGTAAAGAGTGGTAACCATGTGTTTGTTCTGTATTGTCCATGTGTTCTGTGTGGCTTGTTCAGGATTAAACTGAGAGGCTATGCCAGTCTTGAATAAAAGCTTATTCGTGTTTGCACATTTCTTCTGTCTTTGCTGCTGTGTGCACATGTCAAATGATCGGTTTTAGGACAAGCCCGGCGCTCCCTTTTTTGCCGAGGAAGTGTCTGGGTTTGTTCCAATGTACCTTTTATTTACCTGTGTGCTAGCTGAATCGGTGGTGTAAGCAGCACTGACTTAAGTCGTACTTGTACCTTGTCAATGGAGAGAGTTACCACTCTTTACTATTTGTTACTAATAATTAGTTGTTTATTTCAGTAATGTTCGACGACGGATATTTTCTTGACTATCTAGCCTGCTATACTTTCCTTCTATTGATACTACGACGCGGCGGGTTTATTCCTTATCAGACCAACCTCCTTTTCCTTCACTGTGATCTTTACAAATATTTACCTAGTCAGTCGTCCGGCTTCTTCACGGCGGCATTTA